>NC_091774.1:50112805-50412984 GCF_029378745.1 Bos indicus | reverse complement strand
GAGATTAAATACAGTCTAGAAGGATTTACTGGCTGGGGATTCTCTATTTTAGTCATAACATTATTAAAATACCTCCCAAAATTTAGACTTTTGTCTTTCACTTTAATCAAGAGTTGATTAACCTGAGACTCCTCTTCCTTCCTCCCTTCCTTATTTTCTTTATCTCATCCTTTCTTCCTTCGTTTTTATTTCCATTTTTGTTGTCTTCTTTCCCTTCCTTAAGCTTCTCTTTTCCTTCCTCCACCCCTTTCTTCCCACACTCCTCTGCCCCCTTCTTTTCTTCATTAGTGCTGTACTAGCTCTTCTTGTTTTTTGTTTCAGAAAGAAAGAGGAGAGAGAGAAAAAGGGAAGAAGAAAAAAAGATGGAAGAAAATAAGGAAAAAAGAGATGACAGAAAAGAAAGAGAATGAAAGACAGACACGGTGAGGAAGAAAGAGAGAAATAATGGAAAACCATAACTACAGTGTGGTAAATTAGGAATACAGATTTCATCAGCCTGAGGCTGACCTTCATAACTGTGATTAGAAAGGTGTTTTTATTCTCTGAAATCATCTCCTTTCAACAAAATTTTCACTGCTTGCCCTCAAACTCTCCCCAACACATGACAAGGAAGTGTAAAGATTTTAGATATTTTTAGATATTCTTAGCATTATGGCAGCCAGTAGAAACTCTGGAGATTCTTTATTCTATATATCCCATCAGGCTATTAATATCAAAGAGACACATATGTCTCCTGGAGGTTATTTCAGGCTGTAACGTTGCCTCATTTTGTGCAACTATCTTTATACTCAATGTACAGTATAACTTGTATATCTTTGTACACCTTTTTTTATATCTGTGGTATATTACAGTGTGTCATTGGGGTTTATGGATAAATATGAAAGGATAACTAAATGAAGCATATTTCTTAATTTAGGATATGGTATTCAGTGTAAATATTGATATTGAATAAACTGGTTTAAGAAATTCTGCTTGATATGCATCACTTTGTATATCTTGGTGCAACTCTGTTCCCATATATATATATGCTTTATGTGCAGGTATCCGTATCTGATGTTCTGTGATTTGGTGTTGATATGTTTAATTAAGGTATACTTTGTCTTCAAAAATACTAAAAACTCAACATAAACATAAACTCCTTCATGTTCCATTAATGAATTCTATGTCTTGTATGAGGTTTGAGCAAATGAGCATAAGATATTACTGCCTAATATTCAGAGAAAGGTCTTTCATAAAGTTAACTTTCCTTCCACTGAAAAATAGTCTGTCTGTGACAATGCCTGCTTTTGTATGTAAGTTTTAGCATTAACTTTAATAATAAAAATAGAGATAAAAATTAAACCTACTGGTGTGAGATTTTATCACTCTTATTTTCACTTCCAGAGATGGTCAACTCTTTGTCTTCTCATCGATGGCAAGATGCTCCACACCAACACTTCCACTTTCCACCCAGACACCTTTTTCCTTGTAGGCATCCCAGGCCTTGAGGATGTCCATGTCTGGATCTCCCTGCCTTTTTGCTTCACTTACTTAATGGCTCTGCTGGGCAATGCTACCGTTTTGCTGATTATCTGGTCTGACCACACTCTGCGGGATCCCATGTTCTACTTTTTAGTCATCTTATCAGCCATAGATCTGGCCCTCTCCACATCTGCAGTACCCCGGATGCTGGGGATATTCTGGTTTGATGCACATGAGATTAGTTTCTCAGCCTGTGTGGCTCAGATGTTCCTGATACACACTTTTACAGGAATGGAGTCTGCAGTTCTGCTGGCGATGGCTTTTGACCGCTACGTGGCTATCTGTGCACCACTCCACTACACAACCATCCTGACGCCGCGAGTACTAGCAGGCATTGGTATTGGTATTATAATGCGCCCAATTCTACTCATGTTTCCCATTCTCTACTTAACCCATCATCTGCCCTTCTGTGGGGCTCGAATTATTGCCCACTCCTACTGTGAGCACATGGGAATCGTCAAGTTAGCCTGTGCTAGCATTAGGATTAATGCCATTTATGGACTTTTTGTGGCTTCTTTCCTCATTTTGGATGTGGCACTGGTTGGAATTTCTTATGCCTACATCCTCCATGCAGTTTTCCGCCTCCCATCTCGAGATGCTCGCCATAAAGCCCTGAATACGTGCGGGTCCCATGTAGGGGTCATGTGTGTTTTTTATACACCTTCCCTATTCTCCTTCCTCACCCACCGTTTTGGCCAAAAAATTCCACCTTACATTCACATCCTTGTTGCGAATCTCTATGTGGTCATTCCACCTGCCCTCAATCCTATTATCTATGGTGTGAAGACAAAGCAGATTCGTGCACATGTGAGTCATGCTTTCAGCTCAAAACAAGGTTGTTTCCTTAGTTCTTGAAGGCCTGGATATAACTGAAATAGTAACTTTCAGTCTACTGTAGACTGATCATCTTTTTAAATGTTCCTTATATCAAAAGGTCTTTCAGATACTAAAAGAACAAAATTTTTGGTCTTAAATCCCAGTGTTTCCTTTTCCTATTGGTGTTCAGTATTCATTCTTCTGAATAAATTACATTTATTCATTACAGTAGGGAAACATTCCATTGGAAATCCTTTCATTTTTAACTATGGAGATTGAGTGAAACTCCATATCCATCTATTTGAAAATGACATAGCATTTCAGTGGGGAAAAATTAGTTTATTATATATGCCTTGATTTCCTCTGAATAAAATAAATAAATTTAAATATAAAATTTTAAAAAGATCTTGGGAGAGCTCATCAATACATTTTTTAATGTATCTAATTTCTTTAAGGATGATACTGGCTATTAAATGAGTTGTTAAAAGCACCACAACTTCTTCCCTTTAATTTCAGTTCTCTTTCCCTTACTCTTCAGGAAAATCTATAGGCAATATGTCCCCTCACTATGTCACTATACTTCTCTCTTTCTGGAGGCATATGAAATGAAGGAACCTGAAAAAAGTACTTATATTAAAGCATGAAAATTTTGTTATGAGAAGATTGAATGTACAGAATTCTAACAGGTGGATTTTGAGTCAGGTTAAACTAGGTGTATTTTATGTGTGTGAGGGAAAGACATTGTTATTTTAGTCACAAAGTCATGTAGGACTCTTGTGACCCCACAGACTGTAGCCCACCGGGTTCCTCTGTCAGTGAAATTCCTCAGGCAAGACTATTGGTATGCGTTGCCATTTCCTTCTCCAGGGGATTTTCTGACCCAAGTATCAAACCATGTTTGTTGTGCTGGAAGGTGAGTTCTTTACTATTGAGCCACCAGGGAAGCTGAAGAGGGGTGGATACTTTGCTTTATCTACATATGTTAAACATATTTAGGAAAGCTTTTACCTAAATAGGCCACTTCTCCTCCAAAGACCTCTTTATTTGTGAAATGTAGAATGTATTTTTCATTTTGGTTGATGCTTTGCAGAAGTAGTTGAATTTCAGGCATTAGGTAGAAACAAGTTTTGAAAGTCAGCTATTATAAAGGAATTTGATGAATATTCTCACAAATACTTTTTGTTTTCTCATAAAAACATATTTCCACTATGACTCTGAGGCATTTAAGGCATTATTGATTAATGTTTCTAAATTAGTTGTGGCATAAACTAATTTCATAAAAATAATGAAATAGCACACAAGAACAACTGTTTAATAAGAATCTAGGAACTAATTTTCTGATGGTAAGTTCACAATATGATAAGAGAAAAATGACTGCACAATTTTATAATATCACTAAATGGATTAGAACACATATTTTCAGAGATTGGAAATGGGAACGATAGGGTATATATCAGCAAGGCACAGGGACTGAAGATTCAGCAAAATCTTTCTTGAAGGAATTAATGTAAGGTGTCACAAGGCACATCTAAATATCATATATTTGAAGAATCTGTTTCTTGTAACACCTTAAGTACTTAAATGCTCTTTTTTCTTAGAGAATGGAAGGTATGCAAAATGAATTTTAATGATATCTTTTCAAAAGTCCATCCAAGAGCAGTCTTTTGAGTGTTTTTGTTCAATTGGATGTTGTAGTTCATTTGCGGCACAACTTAAATTTAATATTACAAAAGACAACAAAAACTAAAAGATTAACTTTTATTATTAATAAGTTATTAATTTACTCTTATTAAATTGACTTTAAATCATTTAATGTGTGATCCCACTTTTAAAGTCACCCAGGATTACCGAAACCATTCGCAAAATAAATGCAGTATCTATCTTTAGAAGGAAACATATACATATTTCTGGAGATTGATAGGATTCATATGCATTAATCAGTAAGCCATGACATTCCCTATTAAAATTTTAAGAGTAGCTTTATAGTCAAATCAAATCTAACAATGCTTTTACAGTTTTAACGTTGACTCCAACCCCACAGTCAAAATCATGTCTGCATTTTTTCCCTTTACCTAGATGACTGTGACTAATGGTAAGAAGCAGCCTTTTGTTACTTCTGTCTTTTAAAATCACTTTTACCTGTAAAAACAAACCACTCAAGTGCTTGTCATTTTCCTTAGGTGTAGATTCTAAGGAATAATTAATAAATTATTAAAATAATAATTTAATAATTATTAAATAAAATAATAATAAATAAATAATTAAGTTTTATTAATCCTACCCATTATCTGATAACCTGAAACTAAAGATTTCTAGAAACTGAAGCACATGACATCATATGAGACAACTTTCTAAAGATATCTGAACCAGGGCTGTTAATGTTGTCACCAAACCTTTGATGATGATATTATGGTTCAGATGATATCCAAGATCATAGGATCCTGATAACCTATGGACTTTAGATCAGAAATGGCCTAAGTGTTGTTCTTCCTCTAACCTTCCTTGTTACCCGAATGAGCCCTGAATACTCTAATCTGCATATTTTCCCTCTAACATAAAACAATGTACCGGGAAAGATCCTTCCTGGCATTTGAAGGACAAAAAACTGCTGAAACTGGGAAACCTGACTCTTGATCAGCAGTACTTTAGAGAATCTCAATAAAAAGGGGAAATGTAAAAAATAATGATAATAAACAGAAACCTTAATTAAATAGTCAGGAGACTAGAAGGGGGAGTGCTCACTCTTGGAGCAATAGTAGAATCCAACAGGAAGAAGCAATGCTCTTCTTTCTTGGCAAAGGTTAAGTCAATAAAAAGCCATAGATTCTTCATTTACTATAGCCCGACCAAAATTCCTTTTTTTCTTAAGTACATAAAAATGTTCTCCTTCCCTTGCTTTGTGAGACCTGGCATATGGTTCTTTATAGATCCCAAATCATAATTATTTACTGACCATCAATAAACCCATTTTTGTTGGATAAATATCTGGCAGTCTAATTGTTTTAGGTCAATATACGTTATTGAGAAATCTGTTACTTAGACTTCACATTTTGGAGTTTTCCAGTTATCTTTCTATTATTGATTTGTAATTTAATTCAATTTTTATCAACAGAACTTTTGTATAATTTGAATCATTCATTGATAAGATGTTTTATAGGGCAGAATATATTTTATCTTTGGTAAGTAGTATCCCGGCACTTGAAAATAATTTGCACTTGGCTCTTTGGGGGGAACTGTTCTAGTAATGTTAATATCTGAAGGTGTTTAATAGTGTTTGTGATCTATTTAAATTCTTATTGATTTTTTTCTTCTTGTTATACCGATTATTTATTTTTCTCTGCTTGTCATATCAACTATTCATATTTTTAATTGTGATTTTATGTATGTATCACTACAGTTCTATTAGTTTTTTCTGCATGTATTTTGACGGTACTAAAGAAAGTGTATTAAATTTTTGTGATTGTGAGGTCTTTAAGATAAAATGACTTCTTTTAATTTTAAAAAAAGTCACTCTTTATCTCTAATAAGAGAGTTGCTTGGAAATTTACTTTTTCTAGTATAGTCACTTTCTTTTGATTAGTGTTAGTACATTATAAAGTTTTCCATCATTTGATCTGAACAAATTTATTTCTTTATATTTAAAGTTATATTTTAATAGAGCCTTCTGATAGTTATAGTATCAAAAGGTGTGATATTACCAAAAGGTGTGATCTGCCATAGATGTGTGGAATAGAGTGAAAGCCCACAAAATCAACCATACACATAGACTCAATTGATTTTCAATGAGAATGCCAAATCAATTCAATGTGTGAAGACATTCTATGCAAAAAATAGTCCTGGGAAAACTAGATACTCAAATGAATAAGAATTAAATTGGATCTATCTCACACCATGTAAAAATTTAAGTTAATTAATAACCTAAATATTAGAGCTAAAAAAATAAAACTCTTTAAAAAAATTAGGACTAAGTTCTCATGACCTTGGCTGTGACAATAGATTCTTAGAACATCAAAAGCATGAGTAACGAAATAAAACATAAGTAAATTAGACATCCTCAAAACAAAACCAACCAACAACAACAAAAACATTTTGTGCATCAAAGCATGTTATGATGAAAAGAAAAAAACAAAACAAAACAAAAACCCTCCAGAATGGGAGAAAACATTTATGAGTCATATTTTAATAATAGTTTATTATCCAGAATATATAAATATAATATCTACATCTCAACAACAGAAAGGCAAAAAAAACCCAAAACTAGTTAAAAATGGATTGGTGGGGGGCTGTATAGACATTTTTTAAATAATGCATACAAATAGCTAATAAGCACATGAAAAAAGGCTGAACTTCACTAATAACTGCTGCTGCTGCTGCTAAGTCGCTTCAGTCGTGTCTGACTCTGTGCAACCCCATGGATGGCAGCCCACTAGGCTCCCCTGTCCCTAGGATTCTCCAGGCAAGAACACTGGAGTGGGTTGCCATTTCCTTCTCTCTAATAACTAGGGATATTTAAATGAAAACCACAATAAGCCAGGATTTTACACCTACTAGGATTGCTTTAAACAAATAAAGAAGTAAACAAAATAACAGGTGTTGGTGAGGATGTGAATGAATTGGAACTCTTATGCAATGTTGGTGGATATGTAAAATGGGACTGCTGCTAGAGATATTATTTCAAACTACCTCAAAATATCAACCATAGATTTGTTGTGTGCCACAGTAATTCTACTCTCAGGTTTATATGGAAATAGGTAATTGTAGGTCAATGTTTGTTGCAGTATTATTTACAATATCCAAAAGGTAGAAACAGTCCAATCACCACCAACAAATGAATAAACAAAATGTGATATATACATTGAATGGAATATTTTGTTGTTGTTTTGGTCACTAAGTTGTGTCTGACTCTTGGCAACCCCATGGACTGCAACACCCCAGGCTTCCCTGGCCTTCACTATCTACCAGAGTTTGCTCAGATTCATATCCATTGAGTCAGTGATGCCATCCAGCCATCTCATCCTCTGTCACCCTCTTCTCCTGCCCTCAATCTTTCCCAGCATCAGGCTCTTTTCAGTGAGTTGGCTCTTCTCATCAGATGGCCAAAATATTGGTGCTTCAGCATCAGTCCTTTCAATGAATATTCAGGGTTAATTTCCTTTAGGACTGACTGATTTGATCTCCTTGCTAACCAAGGGATTCTCAAGAGTCTTTTCCAGCACCACAGTTCAAAAGCATAAATTCTTTGGCTCTCAGCCTTCTTTATGGTCCATCTCTTACATCCATATATAACTACTGGAAAAAAAAAAAAACATAATTTTGACTATATAGACCTTTGTTGGCAAAATGATAACTCTGCTTTTTAATGTGCTGTTTAGGTTTGTCATAGCTTTCCTTCCAAGGAGCAAGCTTAATTTAATGGATGCAGTCATCATCAGCAGTGATTTTCAAGTCCAAGAAAATAAAATCTGTCATTGCTTCCACTTTTTCCCCTTCTATTTGCCATGAAGTGATGGCATGGTATGCCATGATCTTAGTATTTTGAATGCTGAGTTTTAAGGCAGCTATTTCACTCTCTTCTTTCACCATCATCAAGAGGCTCTTTAGATCCTCTTCACTTTCTTCCAGTAGAGTGGTATCATCTGCATATCTGAGGTTGTTGATATTTCTCTCAGCAGTCCTGATTCCACTTGTGATTCATCCAGCTTGACTTTTTTTTTTTTTTTTTAATTCCCTTCATGGATCATAGATTTGCTGTGGCAAAGACACTTGCATAACTCAATGAAGCTATGAGCCACGCCATGCAAGACCCCGCAAAATGGATTATTATGGAAAAATAGTCACTTGGAAAAAAGCTTGGAAGTTTCTCACAAAGCTAAATATAGTTTTACCATCAGATCAGATCAGTTGCTCAGTCGTGTCCAACTCTTTGCGACCCCATGAATTGCAGCAAGCCAGGCCTCCCTGTCCATCACCAACTCCCAGAGTTCACTCAGACTCACGTCCATCAAGTCAGTGATGCCATCCAGCCATCTCATCCTTTGTCATCCCCTTCTCCTCTTGCCCCCAATCCCTCCCAGCATCAGAGTCTTTTCCAATGAGTCAATTCTTCGCATGAGGTGGCCAAAGTACTGGAGTTTCAGCTTTAGCATCATTCCTTGCAAAGAAATCCCAGGGCTGATCTCCTTCAGAACAGACTGGCTGGATCTCCTTGGAGTCCAAGGGACTCTCAAGAGTCTTCTCCAACACCACAGTTCAAAAGCATCAATTCTTTGGCGCTCAGCCTTCTTCACAGTCCAACTCTCACATCCATACATGACCACAGTAAAAACCATAGCCTTGACTAGACAAACCTTTTATATCCCAAGAAATTTATCCAACTGGCTTGAAAACTATGTCCAAACAAAAACCTACATGTGGATATTTATACCAACTTTATTCATAATTGCCAATAATTGGCAGCAATCAAGATGCCCTTCAAAAGATAAACGAATATCCAAACTGATACATCTATTGAACATAATATAATTAATATTATTCAGCATTATTAAGAAATGAGATATCAAGACATAAAAAGACATAGATGAATCTTATATGTATATTCCTAAGTGAAAAGAAGCCAATCTGAAAAAGCTTCATATGGTGTGACTCTAAAGAATACTCTAGAAAAAGCAAAACTATAGAGACGGCAAACATATCCATGGCTGCCAGGAGAAGGAGGAGTGAGGAGATGTTGAACATGTGAAGAACATGGGAATTTTCAGGTTAGTGAAACTATGCTATATGATAGTGTAATGGTGAACATATGATGCTACACATTTGAAAAATACATGAAATTTTACAACACAAAGGATGACTTAAGTGTATGCAAATTAGAAAATCATTTAGGAGTTCAGAGGATCCCATGATGAAATGCAAAATGTAACAGACACAATGTACTACAAAGGTAGGTTAAAACCTCACTAAAGTTGGTGGAGGAAAGTGTATCAACCTAAATAACTTTGGACATGAGTGGAGTCTATAAGACTAAAGGCAGAAAGGACTGTATACATAAGTGCTGTATCCTAGCAGATGCATTTTTGCCTACAGGGTTATAGGTTAATAATTCTATTATATTTACATGTAAATGCTGCTGTTGAGCAATTATTCAAATGGATGGCACGTGGTGGGATCCAGGTTTCTCATTGTTGGAGTGGTATTTTACAGATAAGCATGAGTGGATACTAGAATAATTCATTTGGTAATGAACTGGAGTTAGAGACTTCACAATGATATATTCAAATAGATGATAGATGTGTAGATCTTTATAGATATGTATTCAATATAACATGCACAGGTTAATATATGCATATATATTTCCTTTCTCTGTCAGCTGAGAGGGTCTTAAAGCAAAGATATCCTAGTAGTAAAGCAAACCTAGCCTTTTCTAACACCATTATCAAAGTAAAGAAACCAGTGATACTTAGAGAAATATCATATTCTAAGTTTGGGGTAGGTGATATGCAAGATAGCATGATGTGGCACCAGAAAGTAAAGAAGTCTACCTACCCCCTCCCCCCACAAATAAGAACCTACAATTATAGGGGTATGTCAAAGAGACACAGTAGTCAACTGAAAGAGTTTCCAATAGCCACAGCTAAAAAATGTGAGAATATAAAGTAATACTGAGTATAACGTACAGTATAAATATGATTCCATATTGGTATAAATAAATGATTAAATACATAAGCAAATGGGAGAAATGGATATATCTCATAAAAAAAAAGGCAAAAACAATATATGAGGATACTCTGTCCTCAACGAAGAGGAGCATCACACCTCACTTAAAGGTTCCACATTACTTACTTACTTCCAGAGAGTAATTTTCTTCAACAGAGCAAACCTGGAAATGGGTGAGAAAAAAGATCCTAACAAACACGGCCTCAGATGGTAAAGCCATGGGGATAGTAAGTACCCTTATGTCCTAATATAATATTTTACCTCATTGATCTTTCTCCCCAAATCTCATAAATGTAGTCTAGTCATAAGGAAAGTATCAGACTACTCTCAGTTGAGGAACATTTTACAAAAATCTGACCAGTATTTCTAAAAGCAATCAAGTCATCAAAACCAAGAGAAGCCTGAGACACTGTCACAGCCCAGAGAACCTAAGAGATCTAACTAAACCAAACTAGTAAATGTCATTTGGTATCCTGGATGGGATCCTATAAATGAAAAAGAACATTAGGTAAAACTAAGGGAATATAAGTAATATCTGAACTTTAATAACGCATGAACTTTGATTAACACTGGTTCATTAACCGTAACAAATAACCATACTAAAGTACAATATTATTGATGGGGGAAATTATGAATGGGTCATTTGAGAGATCTTTTTACTGCATCTGCATTTTTCTTTACAACTGTTCTATTTTTTTAAGTTTATTTAAAACTTTTAAAATAGTTTATAGAAAATCAGTTAGTCAGAAATTACCTTTCAGACCTTCAAGGGGAAAACAGGACATGATCTGTGAGAGATAAAGACTTTTACTATACTGCTGATATTATGAAAGATGATGACTGACAATTGAATAAACAAAAAAGATGAATATCCTAGATAGAGACTCCAGAAATACATAGATTTATTAGGTTTATTTCTCATATAATAGTGCTGACATTGCAGATCTCAGTGTCAGTCTCCAAAATTCATGAATTCCAATAAGCTTTCTAAAAACTTCTGTTTCTGCAACCAAAAACCCAAGGTTTTCAGGTTAAGTTAAGGGTGTGAGGAGATTCCCAGGTGGTTCAGTGGTAAAGAATCTGCCTGCCAATGCTAGAGAACACAGGGGACACAGGTTTGACCCCTGGATTGGGAAGATCCTCTGGAAGAGAAAATGTCAATCCACTCCAGTATTCTTTTGGGAAAATCCCAAGGACTGAAGAGTTTGGAGGGCTACAGTCTGTGGTGTTGCAGAGAGTCTGACATGACCGAGCAACTGGGCATGCATACAAGGAAGTGGGGACAAAGATTTGTTAGACAGCCTACTTTCCCAGCTTAGACGCATAACTAAGGCCAGAAACAACATGCAGCTTTTACTCAGTATTAATTCTGATGTTCTAAAAGCCATTTGTTTGACCCAATGATTTTTTCATTATTGGCAATAAGTCTAGGCAAGGAATGTGATGACATTTATTGACTGCCCTATAATTTCAGGTGTGAGTTCTAGGAGACATCTTCATGGCAACTCCAATCAGTATGAGCTTCCACAGAATATCACAGCTTGAGAATATTAAGTATTAGCTAAGTAGCTCAACACATGGTTACAAACTTCTTACTATATATCAGGAAATGTTTTAAGTGTCACACAAGAATCAGCTCTTTTAGTCTTCACAGCAGTATTTGTATTTGGTATTATTCTGTTCATTATAGAGAAGAAAATGGAGACACAGAGTTTAAATTTCTTGCCTAAACTCTTATGCCTATTAAGTAAGGGAGATGAGATTCAAATCCATACAATCTGTCTCAAAGTCCATCCATTTAGCTAATTTCCTATATAACATATTTCTTTCCTTAGACCTCTGCCTTTCTATCATTAAATTTAACCCTATCTTATTTACTGTTAATAGGAATAATAAAGAAGAAAGTATTTGTGTTTGAAACAACTGGTCATTGTTTTATTATATTATCATTCCCATTTAAGTTCTAACATATACCTCATGAAGTGATGGCTACTAGCTGAGCTTCAGTTTTTTGAGATCATATTTAAGGTTGAATTGTGCTTAGCATTGGGGTGTGAGAGGCAAATAAGTGGAAAGTGAGCCCTCCTCAAAGCATCTCCTACTTAGAAATTAGACAATTCATCAGTAGTCACCTCAAGCTTGGGAATCAGCATCCAGATACAGGACTTTTTTTTTTTTTTTTAATCATCAATGATGTTATGCTTCATATTTATGAAGCATCTAGCTCTGTGCCTCTGGACACTTCTGTTCTCCAGAGAGCACTAATGTTTGGAGACACTCCATTTTAAAGGCAGTGTTTACAGTATAAATCTCCCATTGCAGTCAGAGTGCATGAAATGGAAACATTCTGGAGCAATTCAACTAGCTAATTCAGAAAGCTTTGCTGGTAAGTCTGGCCTTGGGGCCAGAAAGGATGTACTAAGACAGGAACCATTTTATTATGGTCATTTCATTGAGATTTAAGATGAGCCAAAATAGATGACAGAAATGTAGAAAAAAGGAAAGTTAATTGAATATGGAAGGTATCACCCCAAAATGTAACAAGATGATAATTTACATAGATTCAGAGCTGTACTCCAACAAATATTTTATTAAAACTTCATTCTTAAATATTTGGATAAGTGATACATGTGTGCATATGCAAATACCTTCACAATTTCCTGTATTGTCTTTCTCTAAGACTTTGTCATTTATCTCACTTTTTCCTTTGCCTGTTGTGGTTGTATCTTCACCTTCAATCTTGTCTCCCTTGCTTTCTCTTAGCATTTTGCAATTATTTTGCAGAACTTAACTTTGTATATTCCTCTAGCCTCCATTCAGCTCTCAAGATAAAAAGACAAGACAATCACAATCTAGTTAACTGAAAAGTTTTGACTTTCTAAATTACCATTCCTCCTATAAATGGAGTAAACAAACAAACAAAATCCACATATCAGTTGGTAGTTTTGCACAATATCTGTGAAATTCATGGAAGTTTCTGCCTGAGAGTTGGAGAACAAGTAGGGCTCCAAGAATTTCTGAGCTTCAAGAGTCTTTAAACAACATGAAATGTTTCATCTACATAAGTCTATTTATGTTTTTTTTCTTATCTGTTCTTTTTTAACAGAGGAGCATGAGCATAGGGAAATCCTGAGAAAAATGTTAATAGCTGATGATTATATTTACCACATAACCTGGTAGCTCAGCTGTAAAAAATTCCTCCTGCATTGCAGGAGACCCTGGTTTAATTCCTGGGTCGGGAGGATCTCCTAGAGAAGGGATAGGCTACCCACTCCAGTATCCTTGCCTGGAGAATCCCCATCAATGGAGGAGCCTAGTAGGCTAGTCCATGGGGTCGCAATGAGTCGGACACGACTGAGCAACTAAGCACACAATCATTCTACTTTCACGTACTTCTTAGAAAGGTGCCAATATGCGTTTTTAAGTGCTTAGAAGATATACATGTAATAAACAAAAGATTCCCCATAAGTAACTCCAGTTGAGGAAAGGGATGAAGCACTACAAAACCTGTAAGTGTCATAGTTCTGGGTGGAATCAGTGACTATATTTTGTTTTGAGAATTCAAAGAAGGGTAAAGGGCATATAAAGTCAGGGTTATGAGATATTGAATTACATACCATTCTACTAAATGCACACATATTTTAACACATTCTAACTCATAAATGCTTATGTACATTATCTTATTTTGCAGCAGTTCCCAAATGACAGAAACATTGAATCAGAATAACTTGAGGAGCTTCACAGAAATCATGAGGTGTAATACCATACCTAATGATTCAAAACTTCCAGAGTTTAGACTTAAAACTTGTATTTTTATGTAGTTCTCCACGGGCTGTAAAGGATGAGAAGCCACTGCTGTGTAGTCCCTCTTTCAGTATATTTATAGGAACCATGTGGAGAGCTTTGGCCTACTTCCTTACTACCTTAATCTCTGACAGCTTTAAGAAGCAGTTCAACTGTTGTACATTAACTGCCTGGCAGAGTCCAGCCCAATGTGAGCAACTGATGCATCTTCAAAATATCCTCTTTTCAATTTCTAAGCACAGTGCTAAGTAAATATTTGCTAGAATACATGACAAGATGGTAACACTGTACACTAAAGAAATGTGACAGATATTTTTGAACGGTAGTCACAATCTGACATACAGAAATGAGATAAAGTGTAGGCATGAAAGAAGAGGGAAAAGGATGAAGAAAATAGTGATCCAGACTTCTGTGTGATCCACAAAATCCAATGTTATGCTCTTCTCAGCTATGATACTTTAATCCTGAAACTTTCCTCTACTATATTAAAAATTCCATCAACTCGACTCTCTTTCCAATTTAATTTCATATGGTCTACTATTCTGTCTTCAGGACTATGTCTTAAATATCACTTTGAATAAGTACTTAAGAAGCTGCATGCCGCTGTGAACCAAGCTCTTACAATTTCATCATTATCTCTTCTGCTTTTTTCAACAATCAATTGTAAAATCTAATGGTGAGGCCAAGTCAACTCTATCAACTATATCCACCATAAGTCTGGATTTCCTACATTCAGTACAGTCTATCCAAACTACAATGGTGGTGTTTCTGATGAAAGAGATATAGGAGTTGATTGAGTGGCTTTCTTTACTGGGTTTGGTACTTCTAAAAAGATTTTGTCCAAGTTCTATCTTCACAGGTTGTGGCAATTAACTATGAGATGGTAATTACCTAGGATAAAAGGAAAATATACCTGTAACAATTCCAAAGAAACCATTTTATTATTGTTTTAATTCTTAAGCTATAATTGAACTTCCTTAAGAGGAGTAATGATGCTTAATTTATCTGTGCACACCAAATATCTGGCCATTTGCCTGATAAGTTATTGATCTTTGATAAATTTTCATTAAATTAAATTATTAAATTAATAATAAAATATAAAAGTATAAAATTAAATAAATTAATCATTAAAATTATTGAAGAGATTAATGAAAATAAATGTAATGTCTGATAAGCTACATCAAAATTAAACAAGAATGATGCATTTTAGTTTTCATAAAGGTCACACAATTATGTCGTGATGGGCTTGGTGACTGGAAAAGACCACCCATATTTTTGTATAATTCTGTAGGAAATCCATATAACTGGACAAGAAGTGCTGGAGCCTCTCAATGAATGAGACATCTGGTATGAAACGTGCAGCTGTCACAGTGCCAGAGAAGCATGGTCCCTCCTAATGACACACTGTTCCACCCCTACTTTTTTCTCCTTCTGGGAATTCCAGGGCTAGAAGATGTGCATATGTGGATTGGTTTTCCATTTTGTATTGTATATATGACTGCTCTACTGGGAAATATTACAACTCTTTATGTGATTCAAACTGAACACAGTCTCCATCAGCCCATGTTCTACTTCCTGGCCATTCTGTCTTCTATTGACCTGGGCCTGTCCACATCCACCATCCCCAAGATGCTTGGCATCTTCTGGTTCAACCTGAGAGAAATCTCCTTTGAGGGTTGCCTCGCCCAGATGTTCTTCATCCACCCATGCACTGGTATGGAGTCGGCTGTGCTTGTGGCCATGGCCTATGATCGCTATGTGGCCATCTGTAACCCTCTTCACTACACATTGGTACTGACAAACAAGGCGGTATTAGTGATAGCATTGCTCATCCTTCTGAGACCCTTAGCTATTGCAATTCCCTTTGTTCTGCTCATCCTGAGGTTACCCTTCTGTGGGCACCAAATCATCCACCACACATATTGTGAGCACATGGGCATTGCCCGCCTGTCCTGTGCCAGCATAAAGGTCAACATCATCTATGGCTTATGTGCTATCTCTATCTTGGTGTTTGACATCATAGCCATTGTCGTCTCCTATGTCCATATTCTGCGTGCTGTCTTCTGCCTACCTTCCAGGAGTGCCCGGTTAAAGGCACTCAGCACATGTGGCTCCCATGTCTGTGTCATATTGGCCTTCTATACTCCAGCATTCTTCTCCTTCATGACCCACCGTTTTGGCCGAAATGTTCCTCAATACATCCACATTCTTCTTGCTAACTTTTATGTTGTCATCCCACCTGCTCTAAATCCTGTTATTTATGGGGTGAGAACCAAACAGATAAGAGAAACAGTAATTAGAACTTTCAGAAACAGATTATGAAATTTGCTCTTCAGAGATGAAGAGGCTTGAGTAGGAGAAAACAAAACTTCATCTCTCCACAGATGATTTAAATAGTACAATGCCAGGGGACGATGATATTCTATGTATAGATTTACAAAGTATTTCACTCATTTTAGAAACAATAATCCAAAAGGGACAATAATAAATATTTAATATATGCATAGATATAATCACATACAAATGTAAACAACTGCATAAGTTAGAGAATTTACATGAAAAAAGCACATGAGGTTGGCAAAAATTGACTAATATTAATATAACACTCACTTACATACACATATTATGAACCAGGCGCATAACACATATTATGAGCCATACTTCATAACTTTTAAAGTATGAACTCCTTGAATTCTTGTAGCTATGATGAGAAATAGCTACTAATTATTCCCTGTCTATAGCTCAGGAAATGGAAATAATAATATGGGATGAAAAGAAGTGCATATAGAGGAGGTAACTGAAGAAATATATCTATCTGAAAAGACAGAAGGGTTAAGCATGGGAAGGTAGCTGTGTTTTAACAGGACAAAAACTCAAAGTTTTCTACCAGAGAAAACATTATTCCAAACTAACAAAGGTAGAGTTTGAGGAAAACGTGCAAAGGCAACCTTTTTTTTTGTAGTTTTCTTGTTTGTTTGTTCTTGACCCATGTCAGGATAAGATCATACCCTCATGGTTTGGCTTGAAGTGAGAAAGTGTGAAAGTAAGACTGAGCAGTGGAAGGGAAGAGGAATAATTTAATAAAACTAGTTTTTACAGCTAGTGAAACATAACATAGAAATATTAAGCAAAATATTTATGTATTCATTAAATAAAAAGCACATATGCCCTCAGACTTTTCTTTACCAGTAGTTTTAGCAAAATATTCAATGAACCTATGAAAATGAAAGCACCAAAATAATATGGTAGATCTATACATTAGTAGAAGTGGTATGTGCCATGCTGTGTGTTGGGCTCAGTCACTCAGTTGTGTCCAAAACTTTTTGTGACTTCATGGACTATGCCTGCCTAGCTCCTCTGTCCATGGGATTTTCCAGGCAAGAATACTGGAGCGGCTTGCTATTCCCTTCTTTAGGGGATATTTTGACCCAGGGATCTAACCTGAATCTCCTGTATCTCCTGTACTGGCAGGTGGATTCTTTACCACTGAGCCACCTGGGAAGCCAGAGTGGTCTATGAACAAGTAATTCAACAAGTACCAAGAAAAAGAACACATGCAATAATAATATTATACATTGACATTAATATATTGGGGAAGTAGCATTTTCATTATTGGAATAGAAACTGCCTTATTTCTCACCTGAGTAAACAAAAATATATGACATGAATATATTTAAAAACTGTGGAACAAAAATAAGTATATAGCTTTTACATGTAAATAGGTGTAGACACAACTGGTAAGAAAAATTGATTCCTTATATAGGGTACAATGGGGAAAAGTACCCCCCAATTCCATATGACATAAGCATCATAAAAAAACATTAAGAAACAAGAGGTAATAAAACTAGTAATAATGGAATTTAACATTCTTTGAACAATCACAATGTTATAGAAACTATATGTAGTTCTATAGGTAGTTCAAGTTTTAAAAGTAAGTAGATATTTACGGGAGAAGGCAGTGGCACCCCACTCCACTACTCTTGCCTGGAAAACCCCATGGACAGAGGAGCCTGGTGGGCTGAAGTCCATGGGGTGGCTAAGAGTTGGACACAACTGAGTGACTTCACTTTCACTTTTCACTTTTATGCATTGGAGAAGGAAATGTTAACCCACTCCAGTATTCTTGCCTGGAGAATTCCAGGGATGGGTGAGCCTGGTGGGCTGCCATCTATGGGGTTGCACAGAGTCGGATACGACTGAAGCGACTTAGCAGCAGCAGCAGCAGATATTTAGGAGTGAAGTGATTTACACACAGTCACACAATTATCATGTAACAGAACTTTAAATTTAGTTTCAGTACAGTTTCTTTAGCTTCTCTCCTATGATTTAATATAGAAACTGATGATGACACAACAGACAAACAAAGGTTAAGTAAACGTATAGCTGTCGAGAACAAGATGGCAGAGGAGTAGGTGGATGTGGAGTACATCTCTCCCCATGGATACATAAGAAATACACCTTCAGACACAGAAGTGAATGCAGAACACCAGCTGAGAGCAGACAGGAGTACCTGACCACTGGAAAAGAATATATAGAACCATGCAAAACTTAGTAGGATGAAGGAACTAGAGGGACAAAGAGTGTAAGTAGGACTGGACCTGCTCTCGGTGGATGGGGGAACTGAAGCAGGGGTCTGATCCCCACATTGGGGCAATTGTCTAAATCAGAAGAGAAACATTTAAGGCTGAGAGTGAAACAGCTGATCTGTGGCAGCCTAAATGGAATGAGAATCAGAGAGTTTTTGCCATAGCCATACATACCCCAGATAGGCATGCCAGTCCCCTAGATGGTGCAGTGGCTGGAAGTTGGAGTTTAGGGATTGTGGACCAATTCCAGGGTGAGGTTTGCTGCTTTCTGTGAAAAGACAGATCGAGGGGATGTCAGGGAGGGGATTGTGGTGGGAAATGTCTGTGGAGGAAAGCCAGGCAGCCATGGGAGCAAGGCGATACTGCTGAGTCATGCGGAGGGGTGGTGCCATCACCATAGCCTCTCTCTCCACATGCATCAGCAGCTGAACAATAGAGAGGCTGGCCCATCAAACACCTGACTGCACTGACCTACAGAGTAGGATCCTACCCAGGGTGCCCCTTTACGTGCCTGAGGTGCAGATCTAAAGACTAGGACCTCAGCGAGGGGGACCCCTCTATGTGCCTGATGTGCCAAACAAAAGAGAAGGACCACAGGCAAGGGAGACCTCTAAGTGCCTAAACAGGTGAAGGTGTAGAGAAAGACTGGCCAAAGAGGCCTTCTGATCACTAGATACAAGAGGTTCGGAAAAAAGACTCTGATAGGACCATTAACTCCTGCGGCAGAGGCAGTCCGTGTCCCTGCACACTTGGCACCATCAGGGTCCCTGCAAGCCAAGCAGAGTTCATGGTTAACCCTCACTGGGGCAGAGCTGCCACAGACAACAACAACAACAACAATATCTTGCGTCAATGCACACAGGGTCGCTTAAGTCGTGTCCAACCTCTTTGCAACCGTGTTGCCTGAGGCCTGCCAGGCTTCTCTGTCAGGGGGGTTCTCCAGGCAAGAATACTGGAGTCTATTGGACAATACTGGTTGCCATACCCTTCTAGAGCACTATGCTTCCTGCTGGTCTAGCTGCCAACTCCCCTGAGTACCTGGTGCTGTCAGAACTCCTGCAACCCAAGTAGCTTCACCACCTCCACACCTGAACCTCACCCAAGTCCTCCAGCTCAGCCTCAGGAGCAAACCCCAGTGAAAACCCATATGCAGAGGTGGAAAGAAACCCCAGTTGAAACCCAGAGGCAGTGTGGCTAAGGAAGAAGGCCCCAAACCTTCCCAACAGCTGAATAAGCTTCAGATTAAATCCACACGATCAACTAGGCAGACTCTGTGTCCAAGGAATATATAAAAGGACATTGAGGGCTCACACAAAACAAAACTCACTGTTCTGATAGCTGTGGACACTGGAGGCAAGAACACACAAGAATAGGACCAGATTAGAATCTGAACTGCATCCACAGCAGGTCCAGAGATCAGCACAGTGTTGGAGGGCATTCTAGGGAGGTGAGGTGGACCGTGACTCCCAGTGAGGGAAAGGACTCTGATAGCAGTGACTCAAGAATATTTATTATCCTTACGTTTGACTTGTTCTATAGATTACTTTGGATTTTCTTTTTCTTCCCCCTCTGTTGTAGCTATCGATTTTATTGGCATTAAGAAATCTAATTAATTTTTGAGGTTTTTTTTTTTTTTTTTAAGTTACTTTTTTTTTGGGTTATCATTCTTTGCCTCTAAGGGCTTCCCTGGTGGTTCAGAGGTTAAAGCATCTGCCTCCAATGTGGGAGACCTGGGTTTGATCCCTGGGTCGGGAAGATATCCTGGAGAAGGAAATGGTAACCCACTCCAGTATTCTTGCCTGCAGAATCCCCTGGATGGAGAAACCTGGTAGGCTACAGTCCGTCCACAAAGAGTCAGACACAACTGAGCGACTTCACTTTCTGCCTCTAAGTTGGGCTTTTGCAGTTCTGTGGAACATTTTTTTTCTTTCTTTCTTTTTTTTCTTTTTCTTTTTTAAATTTTAACTTCTAATTTTTTAAAACCTAGCATTATTTTTTTCTACATTTATCCTTTGGTTTGCTTTCCTACAGTTCTTTTCCCCTTATAGTTAATCTTTAAAGTATATAAATCTTCTTTACCTACTTCTATTTAACTTTGCATGTCTATTCTTTTATCTCTGCTTTCTTTCCTTTTCTCTCGACATATTTGTTAGTTTTGTGTTTATTACTTTATTCTCTACTTGTCACCTTACTTTACTTTTGTTTTCTAGTTTGCACTTTAGTTAGTTTTGTTCTTAACTGGTAGATATAATTTTTGGTTTCCTTTGTTCACCAGGTCAATCTATTATACTTTATTTTTGTTGAACTGTTTTTATTTTGCTTATGTATATGAATATGTATATGTGTATATTCCATTATTTTAATTATTATTTGCCTAATTTTGTAACTGCCATTTGTCTGGGGTTCCTCTTTGTTTTCTTGTTTTTGGGTATTTGTTTTATTCTCACTTAATGCTGTAACAAACCACTTGTGGAATCTTTGTTCCTGACCAGAGATCAAACTCTGAGTCTTTGGAGTGGGAGTACTGACTCCCAAACCCTAGATTACCAGAGAACTAACCCTAGGGAGTAATCAAATAGTGAGAACTCACACAAAGGAAACCACCTGATTACAAGACCCTGTCTCTCCCAACCATCAGTAGCACCCTTTACAGGATGCCTTATCTAAACAACAAGCAAAACAAAAATACAAACCCAATCACAGCAGACAGGATTACCACCTCACTCAGCCTTGCCCATCAGAGGAAAAACAAAAACAAACAAAAAAACTTAGCACAAATCTCACCATATATGAAGCTTACACAAACAACTGGACCAACCTCAGGAGGGCAGAAACCAAAAGGAAGAAAGAATTCAACTTTAAAGACTGAGAAAAGTTGAACACAAACACAATAACTTAAATAATGAAAAGGCAAGCAATACTACACAAATGAAGAAACAAACTAGAGACACAGAAGTTCAAATAAATGAAGAGGAAATAAGCAAATTACCTGAAAAATAATTCAAAATAATGATAGTAAAGATGATAAAAAAAAAACCTTGAAAACAGAATGGAGGAAATGCAAGAATCAGTTAACAAAGAACTAGAAGAATTAAAGAATAAACATACAGAGACAACACAATTACTGAAATTAAAAATACTCTAGAAGGAATCAATAGCAGAATCTGAAGCAGAAGAACAAATCCATAGGCTGGAAGATAAAATGGTAGAAATAAATTCTGAAGAGCAGAATAAAATAAAAAGAATGAAAAGAACCAAAGATAGTCTCAGAAACCTCAGGGTTTCTGATATCAAATGCACCAACATTTGAGTTATAGGGGCCCCAGAAGAAGAAGAAGAAAAAGAATGAGTATGAGAAAACTTTTTAAAATATTACAGTTCAAATTTCTCCAACATGGAAAAGGAAATAGTCAATCAAGTCCAAAAGGCACAAAGAGCCCCATATAGGATAAACCCAAGGAGAAACATACCAAGACACATACTAATCAACCTGCTGCTGCTGCTGCTAAGTCGCTTCAGTCGTGTCCGACTGTGCGACCCCATAGACTGCAGCCTACCAGGCTCTGCTGTCCCTGGGATTCTCCAGGCAAGAACACTGGAGTGGGTTGCCATTTCCATCTCCAGTGCATGAAAGTGAAAAGTGAAAGTGAAGTGGCTCAGTCGGGTCCAACTCTCAGCGACCCCATGGACTGCAGCCCACCAGGCTCCTCCATCCATGGGATTCTCCAGGGAAGAGTACTGGAGTGGGGTGCCACTGCCTTCTCCAACCTAACAGAGACTGAATACAAAAAAAGAATATTAAAAACAGCAAGGGAAAAGCAACAAGTAACATACAAGGAAAACCCCACATCTGTAACAGCTGATCTTTCAGCAGAAACTCTGCAGGCCAGAAGGGAAGGTCAGGATATATTTATAGTACCGAAAGGGAAAAATCTACAACCAAGATTACTGTACCCAGCGAGGATCTCATTCAAAATTGATGGAGAAATAAAAAGCTTTTCAGACAAGCAAAAGTTAAGAAAATTAAGTACCGCCAAACCAGTTTTATAACAAATGTTAAATGGACTTATATACTCAAGAAATACAAGAGAAGAAAAAAATGTACAAAATCAACCCCAAATAATTAAGAAAATGGCCACAGGAACATATATACCAATAATTACTTTAAGTGTAACTTGTATTAAACGCTTAAACCAAAAGACACAGACTGGCTGCTGCTACTAAGTTGCTTCAGTCATGTCCAACTCTGTGCGACCCCATAGATGGCAGCCCACTGGGCTCCCCTGTCCCTGGGATTCTTCAGGCAAGAATACTGGAGGGGGTTGCCATTTCCTTCTCCAGTGCATGCATGCATGCTCAGTCACTATAGTCGTGTCCAACTCGTTGCAACCCTATGGACAGCAGCCCACCAGGCTCCTCTGTCCATGAGATTCTCTAGGCAAGAATACTGGAGTGGGTTGCCATTTACTCCCACAGACTGGTTGAATGGATACAAAAACAAGACTCGTATATATGCTGTTTACAAGAAACCAACTTCAGACCTAAAGACACATATATCCTGAAAGTGATAGAATGGAAAAATATATTCCATGCAAATGGGAAGCAAAAGAAAGCTGGAGTAGCAATCCTTATATCAGACAAAATAGACCTTAAAAAAAAAAAAAATATATATATATATATATATATATATATATATATTACAGGAGATAAGGAAGCACACTACATAACGATCAAGGGATCAATCCAAGAGGAAGATTATAACAATTGTAAATATCTATGCACCCATTGTAGAAGAACCTCAATACATAAGATAAACACTAACAGACATAAAAGGAGACATTAACAGTAACTCAATAATAGTAGGAGACTTTAACACCCCCTCACATCAATGGATAGATCATCAAAACAGAAAATTAATAAGGAAATACAAGTTTCAAATGATATGTTAGATGAAATGGATCTCATTGATATCTTCAGGACATGCCATCCAAATGAAGAAGAATACACCTTCTTTTCAAGTGCATATGTAACATTCTCTAGGATAGACCACATCTTGGGTCACAAATCAAGCCTCAGTAAATTTAAGAAAATGGAAATCATATCAAACATCTTCCCTGACCACAACGCTATGAGATTAGATATCAATTACAAGAAAAAAAAAAAACTTAAAAAAACACAAACACATGGAGATTAAACAATACATTTCTAAATAACCAACAAGTTACTGGATAAATCAAAAAATTTCTAGAAACAAGTGACAATGAAAACACAACTCAAAACCTATGGGATGCAGTGAAAGCAGTTATAAGAGGGAAGCTTATAGCAATACAATCCTACCATAAGAAAGAAAAATACTTGTAGCAATACTTGTAGCAATACACTCCTACCTTAAGAAAGAAAAATATTAAATAGACAAGCTAACTTTACGCCTAAAACAACTGGAAAAAGAAGAACAAACCCCCTCCAAAATTAGCAGAAGGAAAGAAATCATAAAGATCTGAGCAGAAATACCTGAAAAAGAAATGAAAGAAACAATAGTAAAGATTAATAAAATTAAAAAGCTGGTTCTTTGAGAAGATAAACAAAATTGACAAAACTTTAGCTGACTCATCAAGAAAAAAAAAAGAGAAGAATCAAATCAACAAAACTAGAAATGAAAAGGAGAGGTTACAGCAGACAATGCAGAAATACAAAGGAGAATAAGAGACTATCATGAACAACTATATGGCAATAAAATGGATAACCTGGAAGAAATGTACAGATTCTTAGAAAAGTTCAATCTTCCAAGACTGAACCAGAAAGATACATAAATTATGAGCAACCCAATTACAAGCACTGAATTTGAAGTTGTGATCAAAAATCTCCCCATAACAAAAGCCCAGGAGCAGATGGCTTCACAGGAGAATTCTATTAAACATTTAGAGAAGAGCTAATGCCTATCCTCCTAAAACTATTTCAATAAGTTGCAGAGGGAGGAACACTTCCAAACTCATTCTATGAGACCACGATCACTATGATACCAAAACCAGACAAGACAACACACAAAAAGAAAACTACAAGCCAATATCACTGCTGAACATAGATGTAAAAATCCTCAACAAAATTTTAACCAGCAGAATTCAGCAACACATCAAAAAGCTCATACACCATGATCAAGATGAGTTTATTTCAGGTATGCAAGGATTCCTCAACATATGCAAATCAGTGTGATATACCTTATTAAAAAATTGAATGATAAAAACCAGATGGTAATCTCAATAGATGCAGAAGAAGCCTTTGACAAAATTGAGCAACTGTTTATGATTAAAACTCTTTAAAAAATGGGCATAGAAGGAACCTACCTCTACACAGTAAAGGCCATATATTATAAGCCTATAGCAAACATTATTCTCAATGGTAAAAAACTGAATCCATTCCCCTTAAGATCAGGAACAAGACAAGGATATTCACTTTCACCACTATTATTCAGCATAGTTTTGGAAGTCCTACCTACAGCAATCAGAGAAGAAAAAGAAATAAAAGGAATCCAGATCAGAAAAGAAAAAGTAAAGCTCTCACTGTTTGCAGATAACCTGATACTGTACATAGAAAACCCTAAAGATGGTGTCAGAAAATTTCTAGAGATAATCAGTGAATTTAGCAATGTTGCAGGGTAAAACATACAAAATCATTGCATTTCTATATACTAACAGAAATCACTTGCATTTATATATACTAACAGAAATCACTTGCATTTATATATACTAACAATGAAAAGTCAGAAAGAGAAATTAAGGAATCAATCCCATTTACCACTTCAAAAAAAGAATAAAACATCTGGGAATAAACTTACCTAAGGAGACAAAATAACTGTACACAGAAAATTATAAGACAGTAATGAGAGAAATCAAAGATTACATAAACAGATTGAGAGATGATATTCCATGTTCCTGGGTAGGAAGAATCAGTATTGTGAAAATGACTATACTACCAAACACAATCTATAGATTCAATGCAATCCCTATCAAATTATTAATGGCATTTCTCACAGAACTAGAACAAAAAAATTCAAAATCCATATAGAAACACAAAAGGCCCCGAATAGCCAAAGCAGTCTTGTGAAAGAAGGATGGAGCTGGAGGATTCAACCTTCCTGATTTCAGATTATACTACAAAGCTACAGTCATCAAGTCAGTATGGTACTGGCACAAAAGCAGAAATATAGACCAATGGAACAAGATAGAAAGTCCAGAAATAAACCCATGCACCTATGAGTACCTTATTTTTGACAAATGAGGTAAGAATATGCAATGGAGCAAAGACAGCCTCTTCAATAAATGATGCGGGGAAAACTGGACAGCTACATGTAAAAGAATGAAAGTAGAACACTTCCTAACACCATACACAAAGATAAACTCAAAATGGATTACAGACCTAAATGAGAGACCAGAAACTATAAAACTCTTAGAGCAAAACACAGGCAGAACACTTGATGGCATAAATCAAAGCAAGATCCTCTATGACCCACCTCCTAGAGTAATGGAAATAAAAACAAAAGTAAACAAAAATAAAAACAAGTAAAAGCTTTTGCACAGCAAGGGAAACTATAAGCAAAGTGAAAAGACAACCCTTGGAATGAAAGAAAATAATAGCAAATGAAACCACTGACAAAGGATTAATTTCCAAAATATACAATCAGCTCATATAACTCAATACCAGGAAAACAAACAACCCAATCAAAAAGTGGGAAAAAGACCTAAACAGACATTTTTCCAAAGAAGACACACAGGTGCCTAGCAAACACATGAAAAGATGCTCAACATTGCTCATTATTAGAAAAATGCAAATAAAAACTACAGTGAGATATCACCTCACACCAGTCAGAATGGCCCTCATCAAAAAATTGACCAAAAAAAAAAAAAAGTTGACAAGTGATAAATGCTAGAGAGGGTGTGGAGAAAAGGAAATGCTCTTGCACTGTTGGTAGGAATGTAAATTGATACAGTCTTTATGGAAGATGGTATGGAGATTCCTTAAAAAGCTTGGAATAAAAGCACCATATGACCCAGCAATCCCACTCCTAGGCATATACCCTGAGGAAATCAAAATTGAAAAATACACCTGTATCCCATTGTTCATTGTAGCACTATTTACAATAGCTAGAACATGGAAGCAACCTAGATGTCCATCAACAGATGAATGGATAAAGAAGTTGTGGTGCATATACACAATGGAATATTACTCAGCCATAAAAAGGAACACATTTGACTCAGTCCTAATGAGGTGGATGAACCTAGAGCCTATTCTACAGAGTGAAGTAGGTCAGAAAGAGAAATAGAAATATTGTATTCTAATGCATATATACAGAATCTAGAAAAATGGTAGTGAAGAATTTATTCACAGTGCAGCAATGGGGAAACAGACATTTAGAATAGACTTATGGGCATGGGGAGAGGGTAGCAGAGGGTGATATGTATGGAAAGAGTAACATGAAAACTTATATTACTATATGTAAAATAGCCAATGGGAATTTGCTATATGACTCTGGAAACTCAAAAAGAGGCTCTGTATCAACCTGGCGGGGGGTGGGGGATGGAGAGAGAGATGGTAGGGAGGTTCAAAAGGGAGGAGATATATGTATACCCCTGGTTGATTCATGTTGAGGTTTGACAGAAAACAACAAAATTCTGTAAAGCAATTATTCTTCAATAAAAAAATAAATAAAAATAACATTTAGCTGTCAACATGTTTTACTACTTGGAATTATATAAAATAATGAGCATGTGTGCATGTGTACTAAGTCATTTCAGTAGTTTATGACTTTTTGCAACCCCATGGACTTCCAGGCCCCTCTTTCCATGAGATTCTTTAGGCAAAAGTACTGGGGTGGATTTATGTGCCTTCCTTCAGGGGATCTTTGCAATACAGGGATCAAACTGGATCTCTTATGTCCCCTGTATTATCAAGCAGGTTCTTTACCACTAGTTCCACCTGCATAGCTGTCAATTCTGGAATGTAAGTGAAAGAAGGGAATATTATAAATATATATTTATATATATATATGTATTAAGATATATGCAATGAAGATAAACTACATTCAAAAATATTCTGGCTAAGGGACAAAATACAAAATGAGTTAGTTCTTGACTGCCTAGATTGAGGTTTAAACCAAAATGGTTCACAGTCAATGCTTGAGTCAACACTAGATGTTGTCGGTCCCTGAAGAGATGAACACAGAACGTCCCTCTCAGGGGAGATACAACCTTTGTATGAAGTGTTCCTCTTAGGGATAGTGGGCAAGAAGGCCAGCCTGACACACAGGAGGAGGCAGAACATTTCCTTGGGAAGGTAGCCCAGGTCATACTTTATACTTGTGTGTATGAGGGGTCTTCCACAAAAGACTCATACTGGTGGGGTAGCTTAGCACTGTAGACATCGAGGAGAGTTTCTAGAGGTCACATCAGGTAGAATCACTTGCAGATATACCACAGATTACATGCCAGACCCCCTTTATTTCAGTTACTGCTACAGAGAGGGAGCATCCAGACACTGTGTTCTGTACTTTCCCTGCAGATATGGGCCTGGGTAAGTGATTAAGAGTCCAGAACCATGGAAATAAAAGTGATAGTCAGTAAAGTGACCTCTGAAATAGCTGCTGTATCATATGGGTTGTAAGGCCTTAGGGATGACCTTTGCACTCTGAGCTACAAAAGAGGGATGTTAAATATTTGCTTTCTCTGTGTATTAACCTACATTCAAAAATCAGATTCTATAAAGATGATAGTGCTTTCCACAGTTTGTGTGATAAAACATGAGTTGACTGACAGCATCCAATCTTGTTCTGAGTTGAATATAACTCACATATTTATATTTTAGAATGAAAAGCAAGTATTTTTAAATTTACCCCAGGTAGAAAGTCTTTCAAAAATGAATATCAATAAAGGAGTATTAAAAGTTTTGTCATTTGTTCCCTAAATGCAATGTATACCTGGGATATTATAAAGAGGCTTTAAAGTGCAGCTCTTCATCTAATTAGATGAAAAAATTAATTTTCAACTTAAAATGAATGGTGGTGCTCAGTTAACATATTCCCTCAGAAGGGGCCATGTGTATACTCTTTGTAAGCTATTGTGTTTTATTAGAAAATCAAACAGTAGCACTGAGTCATATTCATGGATAATAATGTCAGATTATTTCAACTAATGTTACTAAGGGGCCAGTATTAAGGCATGTTTATGTTTCACATATACAACATCTTATTTTATTAACACAAGAGCCATTTGAAGTTGATACATGATTATCTCAGACCAGACAGTCAAAATAAAGCTCAGGGAATGATTTTCCTAAGGTCATTAGAGTGTAGGGGAGTGAAGACTTAAAACCATGTTTTGTTGGGTTAAAAAGGAGTGTTCCCAAACACCAAACAACTGATTTTTAATCAACCACAATAGGCAGAATATTTAGACTTAATATAGGTTGTTTCTTTAGTTTATGTTCTTTGACTTTAATTTTTTAATATTATTGTTAGATTTTAGGATTTTTAGCTCTCAGCAGTAATTGAGTGAGATAAATGATTCTATCTTTAAAATAAGCTCCAAAATTGAATGTTTTATTAAATCAAATTATACTATAGTTTGCATTACAAAATGACTAGGTTTATATTTATGCTTTTTAATATGAGTCATTTTAAACATATACAATCAGTAGACACACATAATACTCTTATCAGCAATTTCAAGAACTATATATTGAATTTTCCTTCAGATCTAAATTTGATTTTTTAAAGTAAAATTTACACACATTTACATGTACACACTTTATCTGCATATTTTTAACAAAGGTAATTGTATATCCATTTATATCCTGCTGCTGCTGCTGCTAAGTTGCTTGAGTCGTGTCAGACTCTGTGTGACCTCATAGTCGGCAGCCCACCAGGCTCCCCCGTCCCTGGGATTCTCCAGGCAAGAACACGAGTGGGTTGCCATTTCCTTCTCCAATGCATGAAAGTGAAAAGTGAAAGTGAAGTCGCTCAGTCATGTCCGACTCTTAGCGACCCCATAGACTGTAGCCTACCAGGCTCCTCCGCCCATGGGATTTTCCAGGCAAGAGTACTGGAGTGGGTTGATTTATATCCTACATTCTTATAAATAATTTTTCTATCATGTCAAAAATCTTCTTAGGTTTCTTCCTATTCTGTCCCTGAAACCACTGAACAGATATCTTCAGCACTTATTTTATCTATATAATCTAGAACTTCATAGAAATAAAATTATTTACTTAATACTCTCTAGTAGTAATTGGTAACGCAGTATGATGACTTTAGATTCATCTATGCTGTTGCACACATAAGAAGCAAATCCAGCTTTGTTGCTGAATAGAGTTGCATTATGTAAACATCCCAAAACTGATTTATCTATTCACTTGGTGATGAGTAGTTGTGATGTTTCCATTTTGGGGTAATTATGAATAAAGCTACTATGAACATTCCTGCACAAGTCTTTGTGTAAGCATATGCTTTAATTTGTCTTGAATAAACACCCAGGAGTTCAATTATTTCAGGTAATTTAAGAGAATATGTTACTCTACATTATTACCAAAATTTGATTTTGTCATGGTTTTTAATTTGATCATTCTAGTGCTTGTGTAGTAATATGTCATTATATATTAAACATGTAATTCCTGATGCCTAATGATTTTGATAATTTGAATGTCATTTGTATATTTTTTTTTGCCAAATGTCAGTTTAGGTTGCTTTATTTTTTCCATTGTTTGTTTTTCTTATTTATTAGTTGTGTTTTGTATGTTTTTGGCATGAATTTCTTTTCAGAGAGTAGAGATTATGAATATTTTATTCCAGTCTTACTCTCTAAATTCACATTCTCTACAATAAGTTTTAAAATTTCATGTAACATGTAATAGCTTATTTCTTATGGTTCTTGCTTTCTGTGTTCCGTCTTAGAAACCATTACATTCCATTGGGTTGCAAAGATATTCTCCTTTTTATAAATTTTATAGAATTTAAGTTCTGTGTTTTTTTTTTTTTTAACCTAGGTCTACTTTAGAAGTATAATTAAAATTTTGCTTATGTTGTGAAGTTGGAGACAAAGTTCATTTTTTGCCTCATAAGTATATTCAATTGCACCAGATTACTGGAAGAAACAACTATTCTATTTTCACTGAATTACCACATTTTTCACTTGATAAAATATAACTGAGCTTGTAAAATGTGTTTATTTCTTTTCATTACCTTGTAGTTATCTATCATTGCACAAATGCTATAAGTTTTGATTACTATAGTTTTATAAGTTTGAAGTTCTATAGTATGTTTCATCAAGTTTTGTTATTCTTTTCCCAATGAAGGTATTCTTAAAATAAGTAGATGAAGCTTAAATTTCTTGGAATTCAACAAAGCTGTTCTAAACTTACTGGTGAATTTAGGAATAAATGACATCATAACAGACTTCAGTCTTTTAAACTATAGGTTAAAAAAATTTTTAAGTCTTTTATAATTTCTGTCATGTTTTATAATTTTAACTACTTTATTGCTAAGTTCTCCCTGTTTCTGATGTCACTGAAGGTGACAGTTTTATAAAACTGTAATTTAAAATTACAAAATTTAATTAATTTAATTTTAATTTTTAAAAATTTCAATTCCCAATGTTTTGTTAAAACAAGTATAAAATATATTCTTATACTTGAGTAATTGATAAATTAAATTATTGGTTCTAAATTAACAGTTTATGTACATTTTTCTTGACATATTGACCTTGTTACTTCCAGTAATATATTAAATATAATTGATGTTTGTTGATATTCTTGGCTTTTTCCAAATCCTAGGGAAAAAATTTCAGTGTTCCACCATTCATTATGATATTGGCTGCAGAATTTTCATCGATTCCTTTTGCCTAATTGAATAAGATTTATGCCTTGCCTATTCTATTGAAAACTTTTCTTTTAATATAATACATAGATATGGGATTAAATGATTATTTTCCCCACCTCTATTAAGATGATTACATGTGTACATGTGTAGAATCACAGTTTTTTATTGTAAAAGTATAAAAATACTAATAATTCTGCAACCACACCATAAAAGACAGTTTCACTAAAATACAGATTTAAACACAGTCTATTAAGCCAAATAAAAAAAAGTAACACCTAGAGAGATGGGACTATGACAGGCAAATAAGCCTAAGAAGTGGATGTTTTATTGACTACAATGACCATTATGGAGCTTCCCTGATGATTCAGATGGCAGGAGACTGGATTCAATCCCAGGGTCAGGAAGAAGGGAATGGCTACCCACTCCAGTATACCTGCAGAAGAATTCCATGGACAGAGGAACCTGGTGGGCTATAGTCCATGAGTTCTCAAAAGTCAGACATGACTGAGCAAATAACACTATTGACCATTATAAGGAAAGATTCCCAATCCAATACTTATACTTTTTAAAAAATAACATTTTGCAGGCTTTTCTTTTTTGTACTGCTCAACTAGGTAACCAAGGTAACTTGAAAATATTATACAAGTTACGATTATTGAAAGGATTTTCACTTGATATTAGCATATGTAGGTGAGCATTCCATGAAAGAATGACCTCAGAGATGATTCAGTTAAGTTCAGTTCAGTTCAATTCAGTTGCTCAGTTGTGTCCAACTCTTTGTGACGCCATGGACTGAAGTAGGACAGGCCTCCCTGTCCATCAGCAAATCCCGGACTTTACCCAAACTCATGTCCACTGAGTTGGTGATGCCATCCAACCATCTCATCCTCTGTCATCCCCTTCTCCTCCCACCTTCAATCTTTCCCAGCAACAGGGTCTTTTCAAATGAGTCAGTTCTTCACATCAGGTGGCCAAAGTATTGGAGTTTCCGCTTCTACATCAGTTCTTCCAACGAATATTCAGGACTGATCTCCTTTAGGATGGACTGGTTGGATCTCCTTGCAGTCCAAGGGACTCTCAAGAGTCTTCTCCAACACTGCAGTTCAAAAGCATCAATTCTTCAGTGCTCAGCTTTCTTTATAGTTCAACTCACATCCATACATGACTACTGGAAAAACCATAGATTTGACTAGATGGACCTTTGTTGTCAAAGTAACGTCTCTGCTTTTGAATATACTGTCTAGGTTGGTCATAACTTTCCTTCCAAGGAGTAAGTGTCTTTTAATTTCATGGCTGCAATCACCATCTGCAGTGATTTTGGAGCCCCAAAAAATAAAGTCTGCCACTGTTTCCCCATCTATTTGCCATGAAGTGATGGGACCAGATGCTATGATCTTAGTTTTCTGAATGTTGAGCTTTAAGCCAACTTTTTCACTCTCCTCTTTCACTTTCATCAAGAGGCTTTTGAGTTCCTCTTCACTTTCTGCCATAAGGGTTGGGTCATCTGCATATCTGAGGTTATTTATATTTCTCCCGAGAATCTTGATTCCAGCTTGTGCTTCCTCCAGCCCAGCATTTCTCATGATGTACTCTGCATATAAGCTAAATAAGCAGGTTGACAATATGTAGCCTTGACGTACTCATTTCCCAATTTGGAACCAGTCTGTTGTCCTATGACCATTACTAACTGTTGCTTCCTGACCTGCATATAGGTTTCTCAAGAGGCAGGTCAGGTGGTCTGGTATTCCCATCTCTTTAAGAATTTTCCACAGTTTGTTGTGATCCACACAGAGATGATTATGAATCATTATACCACACTAACATCAGAGAAGTGCAACTTATAAAATCCATGTGGAATTTTAAACAGGACAAAAATAATTTGAATATCTTTGAGAGTTTAATTTAATAGGGCCCTAATTTCCTTCCATTATGTTCTCAATAATTTTATTGTTATTCTACTATATAAATATATACAGTGACATCCTACCACCATATATATATTCCCTCATGTCTTCCCAGAAATACTGAAGAAGACAGCAGACCATCCTCCAAGAATTTTCAGCAGAATGTCCTTTGTTAATGACACCACCTCGCATCCTTCTGCCTTCCTTCTGCTGGGTGTACCTGGTCTGGAAGATTTCCATATATGGATTGCTTTCCCTTTCTTTGTTGTTTACCTGATAGCCCTTGTAGGGAATGTCACAATCCTGTTTCTAATCAAGACAGACCAGAGCCTTCATCAACCCATGTTCTACTTCCTGGCTCTTCTCTCCTTTATTGATCTTGGTCTGTCCACTTCTACCATACCCAAAATGCTGGCCATCTTCTGGTTCAACCGTAGGAAGGTAAGCTTTGAAGCCTGCCTCATCCAAATGTTCTTTATCCACACCTACACAGGCATGGAATCTGTTGTACTTCTGGCCATGGCAATTGACCGCTTTGTCGCCATCTGTTATCCACTGAGGTATACCACTATCCTCACCAACAAAATGGTAGCCATCATGGCCTCTGTTGTAGTTGGGAGGCCAGTCCTCCTTGTCATCCCCTTTTGTCCTCTTCTCAAAAGACTTCCCTTCTGTGGACGCTATATTATTCCTCATACCTACTGTGAGCATATGGGAATTGCTCATCTAGCTTGTGCTAACATAAGAGTCAACATTATCTATGGCTTATTTACCATTGCTGCCCTGATCTTTGACTTGCTCCTTATTTCCCTCTCCTATGTTCAGATCCTACAAACTGTTTTCCACCTTCCTTCTAGGGATGCCAGACTCAAAGCATTCAGCACATGTGGTTCACATGTCTGTGTCATCTTAGCCTTTTACACACCAGCATTTTTCTCCTTTATGACACACCGATTTGGTAGGAATGTCCCTCTCTACATTCATATCCTCCTGGCCAATTTGTATGTAGTTGTTCCTCCTTGTTTAAATCCTGTCATTTATGGTGTCAGAACAAAGCAAATTTGGGGCCGGGTTGTGAGAATATTTTTCAAGAAAGAGTGACCCAACATATTCAGAATTTGGTAAGTTCTTTCAGGCTAACTTTATTTTGAATGTTTCTCAGGGTCCCTAAATTGAGATTATATAAAGGCCACTAAGGCATTACTTCAGCCTTAGTGAAGTAATTATTTATTATATTTATTTATTACTCTAACCTCATATTAAAAGTTTCCTTTATATAATTTTCACTTTAACTTTCAAGAAATATACTGATAGATGAGAGAAGATTGTGGAGCCAAGTAAAAGTTATAATAAAATTTATTGAAGTTAAATTACCCTTAATGATGAAAAACTGAATACTTTCTCTCTACTGGTTTTTCTAGTCAATGCATTAAAGCAAACAAATGTAATTTAAAAAACAAAAACAAAATTTTGATGTTGGAAAGAGAAAATAAACCCTATTTCTTATGGCATGGTTTGTCCAGGCAGAAAAATCTTATGTAATGTACAAGACCATTAGAACAAATAAAACATAAGTTTAGTGAGTTTAGAGGCTACAACAAGGTCACAATATAAACATTTGGGTTTCTTACAAAATGACATCCCATTAGAAATGAAATTAAATATTATTTTAAACAGTTGAAAAAGGAGACATATTTTAGAAAAAAATACACATATATGACCTACATAGAGAAAACATATAATCATTGCTATAAAAGATTAACAAAGACATAAATGGAGATACAAGCAATTGTCATGTACCCATGTCTTGATACAGTGAATATTTTTATTCTCCCCAAGTTGATATAAAGATTTAATAATATTCCAATTGAATTTCTAGGGGGATTTTTGGGGGTAGTGATTGAAAGTCTGGTTCTAAAATTTATATGGAAGTGTAGAAGTGAAAATAATCAAAAATAACTTTGAAAAATTATGTAACAAAGTTGAAGAATATACATCAATAAAGTTAGGATACTACTGGCATGATTGATCAATATATTGATCAATATAGAAGAAGCCCCCAAACAGAGCCACATATAGACATGGTTAATTGATTTTTAACAAAACGCTAAGGTGTAAGTTATTTCAATGTAGAATTATAGATTGAAATAATTGTGTAATGATGTACACATGCATGCAACTCCATCTGTACCTTACATTCTACATTAAAAAATGAAGTAATCCTAAATTATAAAGGTTTTAGAAAAATTAAAGATCAATATCCAGATAGAGTGTAAAATTATGAAAGCATAAAACTTCTAAAAGAAATTATGGTAAAGATCAAAATCTAAATATTTTTTAAATAAACTAACTTTATAAAACTTTAATGTTTCTGCTCTTCTAAAGCACTGTTAAAAGAACAAAAACACAAGTGGAGACTGACAAGAAGATGCTGCAAATTAAATATCTAATAATAGATTGCATCCAGTATACATAAAGTTTAAAGGAAATCAAACCTTTCAATAGAAGTGGGCAAAATGTTTTAATGAAATTTTCACCAAAAGATTCAAACAAAAGCATTAATCAATTTCATTGTCATTAAGTAATTAGAAAATATAAATTAAAATCTCACAAGATACAATACCACCCTACGATATTGGAAAACTAAGAAAAAAAAAAAGACTGACCATAATGAGAGGAGGTGAAGAAACAGGTACTCTACTGCTTTTAATAACGTAAACATCACAGATACTTTGGGAAAACAAATGACAATTAACTAAATTTTCAGTCCTAGTTACTGTTTGTAAAAGCTTTTATCTTTATAAAGCAGTTTTAGGTTCACAGTAAAATTAAGCGTAAAGTATAAAAATTTTCCATATACACCCCCTACACATAACTTTCCCCATTCAACTTCCATCAGAGTTGTACATTTGTTACAATGGATGAACCTACGTTGACACGTCATAATACCTAATGCCCTTAGTCGATCTTAGCATTCATTCTTGGTGTTGTGCATTCACTCAATTTGGATAAATATACATAATGACATAGATTCACCATTATAGTATCATACAGAACATTTTTATTGCCTTAAAAATCCTCTATCCTATTGATCCTGCCCTCCACTTCTATCTCCAACAACCACAGATATGATTATTGCCTCCACGCAAGTGTGCATGCTAAGTCACTCAATCATGTCAACTCTTTGTGACCCTATGGACTGTAACCCACCAGGCTCCTCTGTCCGTGGGATTCTCCAGGCAAGAATACTAGAATGGCTTGCTTTGCCCTCTTCCGGGAGATCTTCCTGACCCAGGGATTGAACCTGCTTCTCTTATATCTCCTGCATTGGCAGGCAGGTTCTTTACCACTAGCGCCACCTGGGAAGCACTACTGCCTCCGTGGTTTTACCTTTTCCAGAATATCATTTATCTGGAATCACAAAGTATATAACCTTTATAAATAGGCTTATTTCACTTAGCAATATGCATCTAAGTTTCCTCCAAGGCTTTTCATGATTTGACAGTTCATTTATTTTTCGTACTGAATAATATTCCGCTGTCTCTTGTGCCAAAGTTTACTTTTCCATTCACTTACTCTAGGATATCTTGGTTGCTTCCAAATTTTGGCAGTTTTGAATAAATCTGCTATACACACCTACATGCAGGTTTTTCTGTGAATGTTGTTTTTAACTCTGTTGGCTAAATATCATAGAGCATGGCTGCTGGAATGTGTGGTAACAATATGTTTAGTTTTGTAAGAAACCGTCAAACTGTCTTCCAAAGTGGCTGCTTTCCTACCAGCAATGAATAAGAGTTCCTTTTGCTCCACATCTTTGCCAGAATTTAGTGTTGTCAGTGTCTAGACTTTGACCTTTTTAATAGATGTTCAGTCTCTCATTATTGTTTTAATTTGCATTGTACTGACAATATATGCTGTGGAGTATGTTTGCATATACTTATTTGTCATCTGTATATCCTTTTTTATTTTTCATTTTTCTTAATTTATTTTTTTATTGAAGGATAATTGCTTTACAGAATGTTGTTGTTTTCTGTCTACCCTCAACATGAATCAGGCATAGATATACATATATCCCCTCCCATTTGAACCTCCCTCCTGTCTCCCTCCCCATTTCACCCTTCTAGGTTGATAGAGTGCCTGTTTGTTTCCTGAGCCATACAGCAAGTTCTTGTTGGCTATCTATTGTACATACTGTAATGTAAGTTTCCATGTTACTCTCTCCATACATCTCACCCCCTCTTGCCTCTCCCCATATCTGTAAGTCTGTTCTTTGGTGAAGTGTCTCTTAAGGCCTTTGGCCCTTTTTTTTTTTTTTTTTTTTTTTAAATCAAGTTGTTTATTAGTGTTAAGTGTTAAGAATTCCTTGTATATTTTGGATAACAATCCTTTCTCAGATATGTCTTTTGCAAATATTTTTTTTCTAGTCTATGCCTTTTCTTCTCATTTTCCTAATGTTGTCTTTCAGATTATAAGATTTCAACTGTAATTAAGTCCTGCTCATCAGTTATTTTTTTATAAATCATGTCTAAGTGTTATTTCTAAAAAGTCACTGTCATATCCAAGTTCATATAGGTTTTCTCCTACATTATATTATAGGAGTTTTATGGTTTTCCATTTTATATTTAGGTCTATGATGCATTTTGAGGCCATTTTTGTGAAGGAGGTAAAATATATGTCTAGATCCTTTTTTTTTTTTTTTTACACTGTGGATGTCCAATGTTCCCACACGATTAATGAAAAGACTGTTTTTGTATCCTGTAGTCCCAGACCCTGGGACCCACTTTCTCTCACCAGTTAGCCACACTAGATCTTGGCCCCAGCTACCAGTGGGCTGGTACCAGCCCTGGGGCTCCTGGGCCATGCAGTCAGAGGGACTCAGGTCAAGTTGTAGACAGGTATGAGCCCTAGGAATCCCTGGACCCAGCCCTACCCATCAGCAAGCTCAACACAACATCAAGACTGTTGGAGCCCTTCAACAGAGGCCTTGGAATCTAGTTCTGCCCATTACTGAATTCACACTAACTCTAGGATCCCCTAGTCTCAGCTCTACCTACCAGATAACTGGCATCAACACCAAGATCTGGTATCACCTATTAGTGTATGAGCACCAGTCCCCAAGTCCCTTGGGCCCTGACCTTGCCTATCAATGAGCAGACACCAGCCCCAGGAAAAGTGCAGCCTCACAGCTTTCCTTCTCAGGACCCAGCCAACACACCAAAAGGCTAGCCTCAGGCTTGGAACACCCCCGGATTTGGACTTGTCCCCCAGCTCTGGCTCCACCACTAGCAGGCCAGCACCAGCTCTAGGACACCTTGCTCCCCTCAGGAGCAGCCCTGGAATCTACCATACCCAACAACTAGCTGGCATCAGCATTGGGAAATGTTGAGATACAGCTCTGCCTGCCAGTGATCTAGCATTACCCCTGGGATGCGAGTCCTGGCCTCACTTACTAGTAGGCCAAAATCAGCTCTGAGACACCTCAGTCTCCTCAGTCAGCTCCCCAGGATTCAGCCCCACTCACCAGATCCAGGTACTAGATCCAGGGCTGATACTTGGCCCTGAAATAGCCCACCCCAGAACCTGGTTCTGCCCACCATCAAGCCAATGCAAGACCTAGGACACTCTAGGGTTCTGCAGCCAGATGACTATTGACTCAGTCCTACAACCCAAAAGTAAATTGTAAAATATGATGAAACAAAAAGTAATTTTTGGGTGAGGGGAATAAAAATGCAGGAATGTCAAAATTCATTCAAAATTAAGAGATCATGTAAGATATATGTCAAAAGCCATAGAGTAGCTGAATCGATATAAAAATAAGACCTGTATATAGCTCCCTATAAGATATTCACTTAAATCTAAAGATACAGAAAGATTGAAAGTGATAGGGATAGAAAAAGATATGACATGCAAATGGAAATCAAAAGATAGTCAAGGTAGTGATACTTATATCAGAAAAAATAGGCCTTAAAACAGACTGTAGTAAGAGACAAAAGTAACAATCAAGGGATCAATCAAAGAAGATATAACAATTGGAGATATATATGCACCCAGAATATGAGCACCTAAATACAAAAGCAATTATATCTGTTTTATAGATGTTCACATTGGATAAATTGTATATGACATCCACTTACAGAGACATTAAGTGGAAAAATTGAAACTCTAATTCCCAGTCTTGCTGATGGTAAAATCTAAGAAATTTATATCAAAGAATTATAGATGGATGGGGATAAGTACAAAAAAGTCTTAGAATTGTCAGCTGATTTTAGTCATGAATAATTATAGAACACAATTTTGAATCTGTTTAGTCCTTACACCAAAAACGATGGGCTTCATCATAGGAGGGACCAACAAGTATATGTTGGTTAGCTGGATGTGGCTGTGATGTGGTATGTGTTACTAAAGCGGTGGGTGAGGAAGGAGACAGGAGCAGTAACGTAGAAGGTCAGGATGACACAAACATGGGACCTGCAATTGCTGAGGGCCTTCAATCTGGCATATTTAGAAGGGAGACTGAAGGCAGTATGGAGTATCTGTACATAAGACAAAAAGATGAATGTCACATCAGTCCCAACAATTAAGATAATGATTGCCAAACTATATAGACTATTGATGGAAATGTTAGTCAGTTAGTTCAGTTGCTCAGTGGTGTCCAACTCTTTGTGACTCCATGGACTGCAGCACGCCAGGTTTCCATGTCCATCACCACCTCCGGGAGTTTACTCAAACTCATGTCCATTGAGTCGGTGATGCAATCCAACCATCTCATCCTCTGTCATCCTCTTCTCCTCCTGCCTTCGATCTTTCCCAGCAGCAGCATCTTTTCAAACAAGTCCGTTCTTCACATCAGGTGGCCAAAGTACTGAGTGTAAAAATACAATTAAGCAAATTTATTCATATTTTGAATCCTCCTTGGTGGACCATCTCTGAAATTAGAAGTATTTCATTCCTCACAGTCAGCTAGTAATCTCATCAAGGACTACTAGGAATAGAGACTATCTTCTCAGCTCAGAACTGCCAGAGCATTCTACCTAATACTAAGTGTTCTCTTTCTGTTATAGCCTAGCTAGGCAAAAGTTCTGAAAAATAATACAGCTTCTTCACCTCTTAACAAAGTAAAGGGGAAATATCTATAGCATTGCTGTCACTGGAAATTACACTGACAAAATGATTATAGTCTCAGGTTAAATTCAATGAAGTAAAATCTCAATAGATATGTGTGAAAGTAACACAGGACTGGAAAAGGTCAGTTTTCATTCCAATCCCAAAGAAAGGCAATGCCAAAGGATGCTCAAACTACCACACAACTGCACTCATCTCACATGCTAGTAAAGTAATGCTCAAAATTCTCCAAGTCAGACTTCAGTAGTATGTGAACCATGAACTTCCAGATGTTCAAGCTGGTTTTAGAAAAGGCAGATGAACCAGAGATCAAATTGCCAACATCTGCTGGATCATGACAAAGCAAGAGTTCCAGAAAAACATCTACTTCTGCTTTATTGATTATGCCAAAGCCTTTGACTGTGTGGATCACAATAAACTGGAAAATTCTGAAAGAGATGGGAATACCAGACTACCTGACCTGCCTCTTGAGAAACCTATATGCAGGTCAGGAAGCAACAGTTAGAACTGGACATGGAGCAACAGACTGGTTCCAAATAGGAAAAGGAGTATGTCAAGGCTGTAAATTGTCACCCTGCTTATTTACCTTCTATGCAGAGTACCTCATGAGAAACACTGGGCTGGAAGAAGCACAAGCTGGAATCAAGATTGTGGGAGAAATATCAACAACCTCAGATATGCAGATGACACCATCCTTATGGCAGAAAGTGAAGAGGAACTCAAAAGCCTCTTGATGAAAGTGAAAGAGGAGAGTGAAAAAGTTGGCTTAAAGCTCAACGTATAGAAAACTAAGATCATGGCATCTGGTCCCATCACTTCATGGCAAATAGATGGGGAAACAGTGGAAACAGTGGCAGACTTTATTTTTGGGAGCTCCAAAATCACTGTAGATGGTGACTGCAGCCATGAAATTAAAAGATCCTTACTCCTTGGAAGGAAAGTTATGACCAACCTAGATAGCACATTAAAAAGCAGAGACATTACTTTGCCAACAAAGAACTGTCTAGTCAAGGCTATGGTTTTTCCAGTGGTCATGTATGGATGTGAGAGTTGAACTGTGAAGAAAGCTGAGCACCGAAGAATTGATGCTTTTGAACTGTGGTCTTGAAGAAGACTCTTGAAAGTTCCTTGGTTGCACGGAAATTCAATCAGTCCATTCTGAAGGAGATCAGCCCTGGATGTTCTTTGGAAGGACTGATGCTAAAGCTGAAACTCCAATATTTTGGCCACCTGATGCAAAGAGTTGACTCATTGGAAAAGACTCTGATACTGGGAGGGATGGGGGCAGGAGGAGAAGGGGATGACAGAGGATGAGACGGCTGGATAACATCGCCGACTCGATGGACATGAGTTTGAGTGAACTCCGGGAGTTGGTGATGGACAGCGAGGCCTGGCATGCTGAGATTCATGGGGTCGCAAAGAGTCGGACACGACTGAGCGACTGAACTGAAATGAACTGAACTGAATACATGGATGCATGAAGGAATGACAAGGTTTCCATACTCTGAATGATAATACTTACTGAAATTTGTCTCTCAGATGAACTTTGATCATAAGAGAACCAGCATCTATTAGTTACTTAAATGCATGATAGCTCTAAGATAGTAATAAAAACATTGACACATCTAAAAGAGTATGCTCCTTGGATTGATTAGTATCCTTGGAAATATGTGACTCAGGCATTTCAGTCCACGTTTTCACAGAGATATATAAATATGTCCCAATGGAATATCCATTAAACCATTCTTCCTTTTTATCAAATATATATTGCTACCATAACTAGGACACATAAATTTCTTACCATACCTAGTTAGAATACGTTTTGGGAAAGAAGGACCAATGAGTCCTAAATCAATCAAACCATCATCATGATTGAAAATAGTTAACAGTTGCTTTATTTTGGGTCATAATATGTACCACAGAAAATAATGAATCATTAACCAGTGCCCAACGGCTGATTTGTATTATAAACAGTCTTACTGGGCTCATTATTACCATTCTCAATTTATTTAAAAAAGAAACTCACATTTTACATGAGCTAAACATTCCTCCAAAGTCACACAATCAGCATATGCCAGAGGAGAAAGTAAAATCCAGTTCCACTCCAAACCTTCACCTTTCTTCTACTACAAAAGGAAATCAAGATAAAAGAAAAAAACTTATAATAAAGGTTTTCTACAGTTTTTATCATGAAGGATTTTCAGAGTACTCAGAAACAATAAGGACAGATATTCTTATTTACTCTTGTTTTATAAATGAGGTTTGATGAATAATTAATATGACTTAGAGCAAATCTATTAATAAATCATTAACTATCTATTCCAACATCTTGGTCGATGTTCACTGTTAAAGTGGTGGTCAGTGTATTATTTCTTTTTGTTTAATTAATTAATTTATTTTTTACTTTACAATATTGTATTGGTTTTGCCATACATCAACATGCATCTGCCATGGGTATAGACGTGTTCCCCATCCTGAATCCCCCTTCCACATCCTTCCCCATACCATCCCTCTGGGTCATCCCAGTGCACCAGCCCCAAGCTTCCTGTATCCTGCATCGTTTCTTATATGATATTATACATCGTTTCTTATATGATATTATACATGTTTTAATGCCGTTCTCCCAAATCATCCCCCCTGTCCCTCTCCCACAGAGTCCAAAAGACTGTTCTATACATCTGTGTCTCTTTTGCTGTCTCGCATACAGGGTTGTCGTTACCATCTTTCTATATTCCATATATATTATTTTAAGTTTGGACGATATACCTGCACACACTTCAGTTTGTAAAGTTGGTACCAGTAGACTTCTGTACTACAGGCCCCTAGTCATTGCCTCTCTCAGTTGTTAGATTTGAGCAAATATGGATGAATTGACTATCTTTCAGATTAATTGTGTTATGTTGAATCAAAGCCAGGAATTTGGAGATGAATCATTCCCCATATTGCAGGTTTTATACCCTCACTTGGAAGCAGTCCCAGAGGCTCAAACTTTGCAGTGGATACTTCTTTACCATCTGGGAAATAATAAATACTACTTGAGAGAGTCCACATTTTCTGTATCACATGATGTGAGTTGATAACAGAATTTGATTTGAGTGAGATTGAGTAACTTTCTGAAGAAACAGGAAAGCAGAAATAAAGTCACAGATGTAATGATTACTGTGGGGGGTGCAAATGGGGAAATTGGGATTGACATATATGTTCTACTATGTATAAAACAGATAACTGATGAGAACCAACTATATAGCACAGGAAACTGTACTCAATCTGTGGTGATCTAAATGGGAAAAAAATCCAATGAAGAGTGGATATATGTATACATATAGGTGATTCCCTTTGCTGTACAGCAGAAAGCAACACAACATTGTAAAGCAGCTATACTCCAGTGAAAATTAATTTTAAAAGTAAAGAAACAGTTTATTTACTCAAGTTGTATGCCTCTGACAACACTAGTTCAGTTAGAATTAAGGATGTAGTTATATAGGGAACTTAGCTGAGAGGGAAACACAGAAATAAAGTAGAAAACTGGATTCGTGTAATACTGTCAATCTTCACATGCATGGATGCACGGTTCCCTCTCTGTCTCTCTTTACATTTCTAGCATTGCTATCATTGAAAAGTACCCCTAAAAAATAATTATAGTCAGGAGGTAAATTCAATGAGGTTAAGTCTAATTAAATATTCATGAAAACAATACATGAAGGACAAATAATCTGTACATAATTGCAACACTCTTTACATATACATATGCATATGCATAAACATATACACATACACACATACATATATATGTTTGTGTGTCTATACATAAAATAGACATATATTCAAATATATGTATTCCTTAATATACATACATGTATACACACAAAATCACATGTATGCATATATACATGTGCAAACACCACACATACATATTTATAAAAATTCCTACACAAATAAGAAGTATGGGTATATTATATATTGCAAGCAAAATACAGATACAACATATGTACATTTGTTTCTGCCTATGTGTGTGACTAACAATTTGATACTCAGTATTTATTAAATGTCTACTATATACCTGAATTTATCTTAGATGCCTTGGAAAACACTATTAGAAAAAATAATACCATGTTTTCTCTCAAGAACCTAGAGCACTCATGAGGATTCACATCATTAACCTTTTAAATAACATGCTACACAGAATCTTATAGTATAGAACAATATTTTAGTGAATGATTGGCATGACTTCATTAAGTAGATTAGTAAAAAAATCTTTTTAAGAGCTGACTTTTATAAAGACATACATATACACATATATATGCATATCTATATGTAGGATTTTAACAATCTATTGTCCAATGAACATTAAAAGGCCCTTTATAAGCTTAAAATATAATTAAAAACATGAATTTATATTTTTGAAAAATTAATGTTAAATGTTTTTATATTTTTATTACATGAATAAACACTACAGATATGTTCTATAAAAATTCAAAAATGTAAATACATCTCTACTGAAAATTATACTTAGGAATACAAAAGTTTTTAACTCTGATACAAAAGGCTACACTTATAGAAACCATCACAGATATCTAATGTTATTTTCCTAGTTTACTAAAGAAGATATATATATTTAAAATTGATTTTCCCTATTTTGACTTCACTTTATTATTGTAATTGTATGTATTAGAAAGAAAAAAAAATCACTAAATTTTAAATTCAATGTTATATATATATAACATCTTTCTTCCAAATCCCTCTAATGTATCATACAGCTCTATTTGTCCTTTAGCATGAAAACTTTAGGCATGAACTTTATTATGGTAGATACGGTCTACCAAAACTTACTAAAGATAGCAATATGTATCTGGTGACCGTCATTAATATTAATAGCTGAAAACAATGAAGGACCCTTATTTTACATGGAAGAATGCTAAGAGATTTGCACATATTATCTTATCTCATTCTCACAGCTTTGTAATAAGTTAGGCACTGCTACAATCCTTTAACTACAAATGGTAAAACTGATATTCTACAATGCGCCTTCAGTTACTAAATGTATAAAGAAGACCTAATACTTATCCTTTTCACAATATTTCAAAAAACTGAAGCTGATGGAACCCTCTCGAAGTCATTCTGTGAAGCCATTATTCTGATACCAAAACCTGAGAAATACAGTAAAAGAAAAAAAAAAGAAAAGAAAAGAAAATTACAAACCAATTTCTCTGATAAATATAAATATATTGACCAAAATATAAGAAAATCAAATTCAACAATATATAAGGGATCATACACCGTGATTAAGTGGGGCTTATTCTAGGGATATAAGTATGGTTCAATATTTGCAGGAAATAAAGCAAAGCCTCAAAACGGCTAAAGAAACCATAAAACTCCAAGAAGAAAATATGGTAATTATCCTCTTTGACAATGATCGTTGAAATACTTTTTTGTTTTTTTGGATATATCAGGTAAGGGAAGCAAAATAAAACATAAACAAATGATCTAATCAAATATCTACATTTTCGTACATTGAAAGAAACCATCAAGAAAATGAAAATGCAATCTACTAAATGGAAGAAGATTGTCACAGATAATATGTTCAATAAATTTTTAATATCCAAATATGTAAAACACAACTAAGTATCAAAGAAACAATCTGATTTTAATGGACAGAGAAGTTGAATAGATATTTTTTCCAAAGAAGAGCTACAGATGGCAAACAAAAATATGAAAAGGTGCTTGATATCACTAATTAGGAAATGCAAATAAAAACCACAATGAGAAATTAGTTCACACAGAATGGCCATGGTCAGAAAGACAAGAAATAGCAATTGTTTGTAAGAAAGCAGAGAGAAGCAAGTACACTTCCTAGTACACTGTTAGTGTGAATGCAAATTGGAGCTGGTTCCATACAAAACTGAATGGGGTTTTCCTCCAGAAATTATAAATAGAACTATCATACCATCTAGCGGTTCCAGTCCTGGATATTTAATCCAAAGAAAACAAAAACATAAATTAAAAATGATATATGTACCCCAAAGTTCACAGTAAGATATATAGTAACCAAGATACTAAAGCAACCAGAGCCACCTGATTGTACATAATGAGAAAATGGATAAAGATGTTTATACAACACATCTATATACACACAATGGAATATTTGTCAGGCATGAAAACAATGAAATCTCATTTGCCTCAAGATGGATAGTCCTGCAAGTATTATACTTAGTGAATGTCTTTACTTATATGGGGAATCTAAAAAATGAAGCAAACAAATAAAACAGAAGCAGAGTCACAAATAAAACAGAATCAAAGAAATAAAGCAAAACAAAACACAAAACTAGTGGTTATCAGAGAGGAGTTCAGTCAGAAGGAGAAGCAAATTAGGTGAAGGGGATTGAGCAAAATAAACTATCAGTTATAAACACAATTTGAGAAAATGATAAACTACATAAAAGGGGTGTGACTAAGATAAAATATGAAATGGATTCCTGGCTCCCTAGATGTAGGTGTGAAGCTAGTCGCTTCAAAAAGTTTGACTTAAGGTCACAGATGCTCTCCTACCCTGAGAAATTGTCCTAGTATGTCCCCCTCAGGGGAGAAATAGCCTCTGCATAAAATGTTTGTCTTGAGAGATCCTGGGCAGGAAGGACAGCCTGACACACAAGAAAAGGCAGAATGTTGTTCTTGGGAAGACAGTCCAAGTTTAATACTGGTGAGGGGTTCTCCTCTAAAATGACTCAGAGCAGTGGGGCAGCGCAGCACTGTGGACATTGCGGAGAGTTTCTGGAGGTCACATCAGGTAGTACCACTTGCAGATATATCATAGATGAGATACCCAGCCCTCTTTATTTCAGCTACTGTTACAAAGAAAAGGAGCCACTCAGACATTGTATTGTGTACTTTCACTGCAGATATGAGTCTGGGTAAATGATCAGAATCCAGAACCATGGATATCAAAGTGACCATCAGTAGAGTGACCTCTTTGAAATAGTCACTGTTTTATTAGTTGTAAGGCCTTAGGGATGATCTTAGTACTCTGTGCTAAAAAAACAGAGATGTTAATACTTGGTCTCTGTTTATTAATCTGGTCTTGAGTCAGAATCTATAAAGATGACAGTGTTTCTCACAGTTCAAAATGAGAAACTGACTTACAGACTCCCATTTTGTTCTGACTGAGTTGAATCTAATTTACATATTCCATGTTCCAGGATGAAAATCCAGTATTTGTAAATTTATCCCAGGAAGATTTTTTATAAATGGCTGTCAAAGATGGAGCCCTAAAAGTTTTACCATTTGTTCCCTAAGTGTGGTGTATATATGGAATATTATGAAGATGCCTTAAAACACAGCTCCTAAACTAATTAGATTAGGGAATTACCTTTCAATTTCAACCAGTGGTGGGATTCAGTTTTCATAGTTCCTCAGAAGGAACCATGTTTATACTATTTGTAAGCTTTGTGTTTTATTAGAAAATACAATATTAGCATCAAGAGTTTTACTACAGTGTAATAATAATTTGGAATAGCTAATGTTATGAAAAACCCAGTGTCAAGGCATTTTTTTAGACATCACAGATGCAATGTTTTATTTCATTAGTGCTAGAGCTATATGAAGTTGATACCATGATGATCTCAGACTCTACAGATAAAAATATGAGGCTTAGGGAATGACTTTCTAAGATCACTAGGAAGTGGGAATTTGAAGACATAAAGCTATGTTTGAGTGGGTTAAAAGGAGTGTGTCTGAACACCAAACCAACCGAATCTTAACTGGCCACAATAGGCAGATATGATCTGAATGAGCATTTCCACAGATAAATCCAACACCAACTGGATATCAGTTGACAAGAACAGTCTAGTAAGAAGATCAATCTGTTATTCAAGATCTAAAACCATATAAATCAGGAGGCCTTCAAATTAATCCATACCTTTACAACTTTTGAGAATAGGTGGGCATGGGGAAGACTGGTTCCACTCTCAGTTCAGTTCAGTTCAGTTGCTTAGTCATGTCTGACTCTTCGCGACCCCATGGACTGCAGCATGCCAGGTTTCCCTGTCCATCACCAACCCCTGGAGCCTACTCAAACTCATGTCTATCGAGTCAGTGATGCCATCCAACCATCTCATCCTCTGTCTCCTTCTCCTCCCACCTTCAATCTTTTCCAGCATCAGGGTCTTTTCCAATGAGTCAGTTCTTCGCATCAGGTGGCCAAAGAGTCAGACACGACTGAGTGACTGAACTGAACAAAACTGAATTTATTTACTTGACCCTTTGTTAGCATAAACAGTCAGTCAAATAAAGGAGAAAAATAGTTATTTTACATACATAAGTTGGAGAAAAATTTATAGTATATCCTGAAGCCTATCTCAACTGGTTCTTTCCAATTCATTAGGTCTCTGCTGTCCTGAAATAGTTTTGAATTCAATAACAGTTACCTTTAAATTTGGTTGAATGTGTTGAGTCATATGTTTGAGAAATCATAGTAAGGCATAAAATTCTATACCACTTCAAAGATAAATACTAAATTTAGGAAATCTCAGAGGTATTTGAAGAACCTATCCTAGAATAAAACACTAGCATGCTGTTGGACTGTTTACTTCTCATCAAATTTGTCATTATTTAGAATAATTACATTCACCAATGGTCTTGTTGCAAGTAATTATAGTAACCATGTGGATAAAAACTGAGTATGAATAAGAAAGAGACTGTAACTAATAAAAACTAAATCCCATATAAAACAGAATATTTAGAGTTAACGCAGTTCATGTATTATTTTCATTCCCAGTCTGTCCCTGATTGCTCTTAATCCCTGTGCAGCCACTGAAGAACTATTGTCAGCACCTATTTTTTTTATATGCTCTAGAACTTCACAGAAATTAAAGTATTTAATTAGTACTCTTTAGTAACTGCTAATTAGGATGATTTTAGATTCGTCTATGCTATTGGATACCTGAGCAGTCAATCGTCTTTGTTGCTTAGTAGAATTTCATTATGTAAACACTTCAGATCTGACTTGTCTATTTTCCTGGTGATGAGTAGTTATGATTTTCCACTTTGGGGTTATCAATGTATACAATTGCCAAAAAACAAGTCTTTGTGTAAATACAGTTTGTAAGTAAGGAAAATGTATGTATGAGCCTGTAAAATGTAATTACTTCTATTCTTTTTATAATGCTTTATTGACCTATGTGTCTATCACTGTGTAAATGGCCAAGACTTGAGTATAGTTTTATAAGTTTGTAATTCTATAAGAACATTGGTTTTGCTATTCTTTAACCAAAGCACTTCGAGTGTTCTTATAACCATTTTAGTTCAGTTCAGTTCAGTTCAGTCGCTCAGTTGTGTCCGACTCTTTGTGACCCCATGAATCGCAGCACGCCAGGCCTCCCTGTCCATCAAAAACTCAAGTCCATCGAGTCAGTGATGCCATCCAGCCATCTCATCCTCTGTTGTCCCCTTCTCCTCCTGCCCCCAATCCCTCCCAGCATCAGAATCTTTTCCAATGAGTCAACTCTTCGCATGAGGTGGCCGAAGTACTGAAGTTTCAGCTTTAGCATCATTCCCTCCAAAGAAATCCCAGGGCTGATCTCCTTCAGAATGGACTGGTTGGATCTCCTTGCAGTCCAAGAGACTCTCAAGAGTCTTCTCCAACACCACAGTTCAAAAGCATCAATTCTTCGGTGCTCAGCCTTCTTCACAGCCCAACTCTTACATCCATACATGACCACTGGAAAAACCAAAGCCTTGACTAGACGGACATTTGTTGGCAAAGAAATATCTCTGCTTTTCAATATGCTGTCTAGGCTGGTCATAGCTTTTCTTCAAAGGAGTAAGCATCTTTTAATTTCATGGCTGCAGTCACCATCTGCAGTGATTTTGGAGCCCAAAAAATAAAGTCTGACACTGTTTCCACTGTTTCCCCATCTATTTCCCATGAAATGATGGGATCAGATGCCATGATCTTCGTTTTCTGAATGTTGAGCTTTAAGCCAGCTTTTTCACTCTCCACTTTCACTTTCATCAAGAGGCTTTTTAGTTCCTCTTCACTTTCTGCCATAAGGATGGTGTCATATGCATATCTGAGATTATTGATATTTCTCCTGGCAATCTTGATTCCAGCTTGTGCTTCTTCCAGTCCAGCGTTTCTCATGATGTACTCTGCATATAAGTTAAATAAGCAGGGAGACAATATACAGCCTTGACGAACTCCTTTTCCTATTTGGCACCAGTCTGTTGTTCCATGTCCAGTTCTAACTGTTGCTTCCTGACCTGCATACAAATTTCTCAAGAGGCAGGTCAGATGGTCTGGTATTCCCATCTCTTTCAGAATTTTCCACAGTTCATTGTGATCCACATGGTCAAAGGCTTTGGCATAGTCAATAAAGCAGAAATAGATGTTTTTCTGGAACTCTCTTGCTTTTTCCATGATCCAGCAGATGTTGGCAATTGATCTCTGGTTCCTCTGCCTTTTCTAAAACCAGCTTGAACATATGGAAGTTCACAGTTCACATATTGCTGAAGCCTAGCTTGGAGAATTTTAAGCATTATTTTACTAGCGTGTGAGATGAGTGCAATTGTACAGTAGTTTGAGCTTTCTTTGGCATTGCCTTTCTTTGGGATTGGAATGAAAACTGACCTTTTCCAGTCTGTGGCCACTGCTGAGTTTTCCAAATTTGCTGGCATATTGAGTGCAGCACTTTCACAACATCATCTTTCAGGATTTGAAATAGCTCCACTGGAATGCCATCACCTCCACTTGCTTTGTTTGTAGTGATGCTAAGGCACCCTTGACTTCACATTCCAGGATGTCTGGCTCTAGTTGAGTGATCATACCATCCTGATTATCTTGGTCGTGAAGATCCATTTTAAAATAAGCTTAAACTAAAAAATGTTTTAAATTGATTTGCCAATATAGGAAGAATTGAGATCTTAACATAGTTTGGTCTTTTTAATCAATCATACGTTTATACTTTAAATTTTTTAAGTTGCCTAAATGTCAGGAATTTTTTAGAACTTAAATTTATAATTGATTTACAATACTGTATTACTTTTAACTGTTATACAATATTTTTAGATTATACAAGAGTGATATAATATTTTAGCTTATACATCATTTAAAGTTATTACAAAATAATGTCTTTATTTCCCTATTCTATACAATATACCCTTGTTTACCTATTTTATACATAATAGTAAATATTACTTAATTGCACACCCTATCTCTCCTTCCCTCTCCCCACTGGTAATCAACAGCTTGCTTTCTGTATCAGTAAGTCTATTCTGGTTTTATTATATACATTTGTTTGGATTTTTTTTTCAGTTGCAACACATAACTAAAAACATGAGTGTTTGTCTTTCAATGACTTATTTCACTAAGCATAAAATACTCTATATGTATGCACATGGCTGCGATTGGCAGAATTTCATTCTTTTTATGGCTGAGTATTATTCCATTGTGCATTATTACCACATCTTATTTATACATACATTTGTTGATGGGCACTTGGGTTGCTTCTATTCCATGGCTATTGCATGTAACACTGCTATGAACATTGACATGCATGCATCTTTTCAAATTAGTGTTTTGATTTTTTTAATATACATATACAGAGGAGGGAAGTTACTGTTCACATGGTAGTTCTATTTTTATTTTTTGATGTATTTTCACGCTATTATCCACAGTGGCTGCACCAATTTGCAAGCACCTCAACAATGCACCTGAGTTCCCTTTACTAGGCATGGTAGTCAACATTTGCTATTTGTGTACTTCTTGACAGCTATTCAGACAGGGATGATGTGATATTTCATTATGGTTTTAATTTGCATTTCTCTAACTGGACAGCTACATGAAAAAGAATGAGGTTAGAACATTTTGTCACATCATATAAAAAAGTAAATGCAAAATTAAAGACCAACATGCAATACCTAGAACAATAAAACCACTAGCAGAGAATATAGGCAGAACACTCAGACATAAATCATAGCTACAATTTTTTGGATCTGTCTCCTAAGGCAAAAGAAATGAAAGCAAAATAAACAAATGGGACCTCCATAAACTAAAAAATGTTGGAAAGGAAAACATTGACAAAAGAAAAAGACAATCTACTGAATGGGGAACATTTCTGTTGTATTTTATAAGTGCCTACTACTAAGTACTCTATGTTTCCAATGCCTTTGTAAGTGGTATTGTGAATTTCTATGAAAATTTATTTTAAAATTTTAATTTCCAACTGTTTGCTAAGAGAACATATAAAAAAGTGTTGAATGTTATACTAGAGAAGTTACTGAGATAAATGACTGGATCTAATAATTTTTTTCTGTAAATGTTCATGTCATTTGTGAATAGGAAAGCTGACATCTTTCATTCCATCATCTTACTTCTTTACTTCTTATATTTTACTAACATCATCTTATTTCTTTTTTCTTCCTATGGACCTCACTAGAATCTATAGTAAAATACTAAACATAATCAAGGCTATTTTATATTCTTCAGATCAGATCAGATCTTTAACTCAGTTGTGTCTGACTCTTTGTGACCCCATGAATTGCAGCACGCCAGGCCTCCCTGTCCATCACCATCTTGCCGGTCACCAAATCCTAGGGACAAACCTTTCACTGTATTACCATTGAGTATGATATTAGCTGGAGTTTTCTCATAGATTCCTTTCACCTAATTAAGCAAGTTTTAGTTTTTGCCTAGTTTGCTGAGTGTTTTTTATTTTTTTTAATTAACATACATGGATGCTGAATTTAATCAATCAATTTTCTATCTCCTTTACAATGATCATGTTTTTAAATTATTTTTTGTGATGAATAATAACTTTTATCTATAAAAGTAGAAAAATATTAATATTTAATGCATTAACCATGGCATAAAATCACAATTTCATTAAATGTTAGGCATGAACAGTGTCATTAAAGTAAATGAACAGAAATGTACCAACCTAGAGAGCAAAGCTATGATGGGCAGATGACCCTCACAACTGGAAATTTCTTAATCATCATATGCAAATTTGTTTATCCTAATTACTACATTTTTATCATATTATTTTGGTGAGTTTTCTTTCATGTATATATGCAACAAAGTAACCAAAGTGATTTGATTATGTTAAAAAGTTCCATTTACTACAAGTGTTTTCAGTTGATACTAGCATATATAGAAGAAATTTTCACAACATAATGAGCTACAATATAATCATGAATCACAATACTACACTAACATCAGAAAAGTCTGTTTCTAACTTCTAAGATACCCATGGAATAATAAATGAGATCGGCAATAATAGATAATAATTGAAAGATGCTTGCTTCTTGGAATAAAAGTTATGAATAACCTAGACAGCATACTAAAAAGCAGAGACATTACTTTGCCAACAAAGGTCCGTCTAGTTAAGGCTATGATATTTCCAGTAGTCGTATATGGATGTGAGAGTTGGACTATAAAGAAAGCTGAGTGCCAAATAATTGATGCTTTTAAACTGTGGTGCTGGAGAAGACTCTTGAGAGTCCCTAGGACTGCAAGGAGATCCAACCAGTCCATCCTAAAGGACATCAATCCTGAGTATCCATTGGAAGGACTGATGCTGAAGCTGAAACTCCAATACTTTGACTATCTGATGCTAAGAACTGACTCCTTGGAAAAGACCCTGATGCTGGTAAAGACTGAAGGTGGGAGAAGGGGATGACAGAAGTTGAGATGGTTGGACAGCATCACTGACTCAATGGACATGAATTTGAGTAGGCTCCAGGAGTTGGTGATGAACAGGGAAGCTTGGCGTGCTGCAGTCCATGGGGTTGCAAAGAGTCAAACATGAGTGAGTGACTAAACTGAACTGAACTGAACGGAATGTGTGTGAGAGAATTGTACTAAAATTTGTTCCATTATGTTTTTAAGAACTCTATTGGTATTGTATTGTGGTATTGACATACAACTACCATATATACCCTCATGTCTCCCCAGAAATACTGAAGAATACAGCAGACCATCCTCCAAGAATTTTCAGCAGAATGCCCTTTGTTAATGACACCACCTCACATCCTTCTGCCTTCCTTCTGGTGGGTGTACCTGGTCTGGAAGTTTTCCATGCATGGATTGCTTTCCCTTTCTTTGTTGTTTACCTCATAGCCCTTGTAGGAAATGTCACAATCCTGTTTCTAATCAAGACAGACCAGAGCCTTCATCAGCCCATGTTCTACTTCCTGGCTCTTCTCTCCTTTATTGATCTAGGTCTGTCCACTTCTACCATACCCAAAATGCTGGCCATCTTCTGGTTCAATCATAGGAAGGTAAGGTTTGAAGCCTGCCTCATCCAAATGTTCTTTATCCACACCTACATCGGCATGGAATCTGGTGTACTCCTGGCCATGGCAATTGACCGATTTGTCGCCATCTGTTATCCACTGAGGTATACCACTATCCTCACCAACAAAATGGTACCCATCATGGCCTCTGTTGCAGTGGTGAGGCCAGTCCTCCTTGCCATCCCCTTTTGTCTTCTTCTTAAAAGACTTCCCTTCTGTGGACACTATATTATTCCTCATACCTACTGTAAGCATATGGGAATTGCTTGTCTAGCTTGTGCTAACATAAGAGTCTACATCATCTATGGCTTATTTACCATTGCTACCCTGATCTTTGACTTGCTCCTCATTGCCCTCTCCTATGTTCAGATCCTATAAACTGTTTTCCACCTTCCTTCTAGGGATGCCAGACTCAAAGCACTCAGCACAAGTGTTCACATGTCTGTGTCATCTTAGCCTTTTACACACCAGCATTTTTCTCCTTTATGACACACCAGTTTGGTAGAAATGTTCCTCATTACATTCACATCCTCCTGGCCAATTTGTATGTAGTTGTTCCTCCTTATTTAAATCCAGTCATTTACAGGGTCAGGACGAAGAAAATTTGGAACAGAGTTGTGAGAATATTTGTCAAGAAAGAGGGACCTAATATATTAGAGAGTGGAAAACTTCTAGCAGGCTAACTTTTATCTTGTACTTCTCTCAGGGTACCAACTGAAATTACGAAAAGGTTAGTAAGGAATTACTTTGGCCTTTATTAGAATCTTCTAAGTGTATAACTCAAGTATTTCCTTTTCATAATTTATATATTTTATATATAATTTATAAATTTAAATTTATTTTTTTATTGAAAGATAATTGCCTTACAGAATTTTGTTGTTTTCTGTCAAACCTCAACATGAATCAGTCATAGGTATACATATACATATATCTGTTCCCTTTTGAACCTGCCTCCCATCTCCCTCCCCATCCCACCCTTCTGGGTTGATACAGTGCCCCTGTTTGAGTTTTCTGAGTCATACAGAAAATTCGCCTTGACTATCTATTTTACATATGATAATGTAAGTTTCCATGTTACTCTTTTCATACATCTCATCCTCTCCTCCCCTCTCCCCATGTCCATAATTCTATTCTCTATGTCTGTTTCTCCACTGCTGCCCAGTAAATAAATTCTTCAGAACAATTTTTCTAGATTCTGTATATATATACTTTAGAATATGATATTTATCTTTTTCTGACTTACTTTACTCTGTATAATAGGCTCTAGGTTCATCCACCTCATTTACTATTATTTTCCCCCATTCCAAGGGCTGTCTATTCACCTTGCTTATAGTTTCCTTGGAGTGCAAAAGCCTTTAAGTTTAATCAGGTCCCACTTGTTTACTTTTGTTTTTATTTCCATTACTCTAGGTGGTGGGTCACAGAGGATCTTGCTTTGTTTTATGTCATCAAGTGTTCTGCCTATGTTTTCTTCTAAGACCTTTGTAGTTTCTGGTCTCTCATTTAGGTCTGTAATCCATTTTGAGTTTATCTTTGTGTATGGTGTTAGGAAGTGTTCTACTTTCATTCTTTTGCATGTAGCTGTCCAGTTTTCCCCGCATCATTTATTGAAGAGGCTGGCTTTGCTCCATTGCATATTCTTACCTCCTTTGTCAAAAATAAGGTACTCATAGGTGCATGGGTTTATTTCTGAACTTTCTATCTTGTTCCATTGGTCTATATTTCTGCTTTTGTGCCAGTACCATACTGACTTGATGACTGTAGCTTTGTAATATAATCTGAAGTCAGGAAGGTTGATTCCTCCAGCTCCATTCTTCTTTCTTAAGACTGCTTTGGCTATTTTGGGGTCTTTGTGTTTCCGTATGAATTGTGACATTTTTGTTCTAGTTCTGTGAAAAATGCCATTGGTAAGTTGATAGGGATCACATTGAAAATCTGTAGATTGCATTTGGTAGTATAGTCATTTTCAAAATACTGATTCTTCCTACCCAGGAACATGGAATATCTCTCCATCTGTTTATGTCATCTTTGATTTCTCTCATTAGTGTCTTATAATTTTATGTGTACAGTTCTTTTGTCTCCTAAGGTAAGTTTATTCCTGGATATTTAATTCTTTTTGTTGCAATGGTGAATGGAATTGGTTCCTTAATTTCATTTCTGATGTTTCATTGTTAGTATATAGAAATGTAAGTGATTTCTTTGTATTTATTTTGTATCCTGCAACTTTGCTAAATTCACTGATCAGCTCTAGTAATTTTCTGATTCTATCTTTAAGGTTTTCTATGTACAGTATCATGTCATCTTCAAATAGTGAGAGCCTTACTTCTTTCTGATCTGGATTCCTTTTCTTTCTTTTTCTTCTCTGATTGCTGTACGTAGGACTTCCAAAACTATGCTGAGTAATAGTGGTGAAAGTGGACACCCTTGTCTTTTTCCTATCTTAGGTGGACTGTTTTCAGTTTTTCACCATTGAGAGTAATGTTTGCTGTAGGCTTATCATATATGGCCTTTACTGTGTCTACTATGTAGAGGTGGGTTCCTTTTATGCCCATTTTTTGAAGAGTTTTCATCATAAATGGGTACTGAATTTTGTCAAGGGCTTTTTCTGCATCTATTGAGATTACCATATTATTTTTATCTTTCAATTTTTTAATATGGCATACCACATTGATTGATTTGCATATATTAAAGAATTCTTGCATCCCTGGGATAAACCCAACTCGATTATGATGTATGAGTTTTTTGATGTGTTTCTGAATTCTGCTTGCTAAAATTTTGTTGAGGATTTTTGCATCTATGTTCTTCAGTGATGTTGCCCTGTAGTTTTCTTTTTGTGTGTTGTCTCATCTGGTTTTGGTATCAGGGTGATGGTGGCCTTGGAGAATGAGTTTGGAATTGTTCCTTCCTCTGCAATTCTTTGAAAGAGTTTTAGAAGGATAGGCATTCACTCTTCTCTAAATGTTTGATAGAATCCTCCTGTGAAGCCATTTGGTCCCGGGCTTTTTTGTTGTTGTTGGTTGGGGGGGGGGGGGGTTAGATTTTTGATCACAGCTTCAATTTCTGTGCTTGTAGTTGGGTTGTTCATGATTTCTATTTATCCCTGGTTCAGTCTTGCAAGGTTGAATTTTTGTAAGAATCTGTCCATTTCTTCCATGTTATCCATTTTATTGCCATATGGTTGTTCATAATAGTTTCTTATAATCCTTTGTATTTCTGCATTGTCTGTTGTAACCTCTCCTGTTTCATTTGTAATTTTGTTAATTTGATTGTTCTCTCTCTCTTTCTTGATGAGTCTGGCTAAAGGCTTTTCAATGTTGTTTATCTTAAAGAACCAATTTTTACTTTTATTCATGTTTAGTGTTGTTTCATTTCTTTTTCATTTATTGCTGCTCGGATCTTTATGATTTCTTTTCTTCTACTATTTTTTTTTTGTTGTTGTCATTGTTCTTCTTCCAATTTGTTAGATGTAAAGTTAGGTTGTCTATTTGATGTTTTTCTTATTTCTTGAGGTAGGATTGTATTGCTATAAACTTCCCTCTTAGAAATGCTTTTGCTGCATCCCACAGTTTTTGAGTTGTCATGTTTTCATTGTCATTTGTTTCCAGAAATTTTTTGATTTCCCTCTTGATTTCTACAGTAACTTGTTGGTTATTTAGAAACGTGATGCTTAATTTCCATGTGTTTGCGTTTCTTATAGCTTTTTTCTTGTACGTGATATCTAGTCTCATACCATTGTGGTCAAAGCAGATGCTTGATATGATTTCAATTTTCTTAAATTTAGTGAGGTTTGATTTGTGATCCAAGATGGGGTCTACCCTGGAGAATATTAGGTAAGGAGCAGCGGTTGCGCTTTGCTGGAGCAGCCGTGAAGAGATACCCCATGTCCAAGGTAAGTGAAACCCAAGTAACGGTAGGTGTTACAAGAGGGCATCAGAGGGCAGACACACTGAAACCATAATCACAGAAAACTAGTCAATCTAATCACACTAGAACCACAGCCTTGTCTAACTCAATGAAACTAAGCCATGCCCTGTAGGGCCACCCAAGATGGGAGGGCATGGTGGAGAGATCTGACAGAATGTGGTCCACTGGAGAAGGGAATGGCAAACCACTTCAGTATTCTTGTCTTGAGAACCCCATGAATAGTACGAAAAGGCAAAATGATAGGATACTGAAAGAGGAACTCCCCAGGTCAGTAGGTGCCCAATATGCTACTGGAGATCAGTGGAGAAATAACTTCAGAAAGAATGAAGGGATGAAGCCAAAGAAAAAACAGTACCCAGTTGTGGATGTGACTGGTGATAGAAGCAAGGTCTGATGCTGTAAAGAGCAATATTGCATAGGAACCTGGAATGTCAGGTCCATGAATCAAGGCAAATTGAAAGTGGTCAAACAAGAGATGGAAAGAGTGAACGTCAACATTCTAGGAGTCAGTGAACTAAAATGGACTGGAATGGGAAATTTAACTCAGATGACCATTATATCTACTACTGTGGGCAGGAATCCCTTAGAAGAAATGGAGTAGCCATCATGGTCAACAAAAGAGTCCGAAATGCAGTACTTGGATGCAATCTCAAAAATGACAGAATGATCTCTGTTTGTTTCCAAGGCAAACCATTCAATATCACAGTAATCCAAGTCTATGCCCCAACCACTCACACTGAAGAAGCTGAAGTTGAACGGTTCTATGAAGACCTATAAGACCTTTTAGAACTAACACCCAAAAAAGATGTCCTTTTCATTATAGGGGACTGGAATGCAAAAGTAGGAAGTCAAGAAACACCTGGAGTAACAGGCAAATTTGGCCTTGGAATACCGAATGAAGCAGGACAAAGGCTAATAGAGTTTTGCCAAAAGAACACACTGGTCATAGCAAACACTCTCTTCCAACAACACAAGAGAAGACTCTACACATGGACATCACCAGATGGTCAACACTGAATTCAGATTGATTATATTCTTTGCAGCCAAAGATGGAGAAACTCTCTACAGTCAGCAAAAACAAGACCGGGAGCTGACTGTGGCTCAGATCATGAGCTCCTTATTGCAAAATTCAGACTTAAATTGAAAAAAGTAGGGAAAACCACTAGACCATTCAGGTATGACCTAAATCAAATCCCTTATGATTATACAGTAGAAGTGAGAAATAGATTTAAGGGACTAGTTCTGATAGATAGAGTGCTTGATGAATTATGGATGCAGGTTCGTGACATTGTACAGGAGACAGGGATCAAGACCATCTCCATGGAAAGAAATGCAAAAAAGCATGATGGCTGTCTGGGGAGGCCTCACAAATAGCTGTGAAAAGAAGAGAAGCCAAAAGCAAAGGAGAAAAGGAAAGATATAAGCATCTGAATGCAGATTTCCTAGGAATAGTAAGAAGAGATAAGAAAGCCTTCTTCAGCGATGAAAGCAAAAAAAAAAAAAAAAAAATAGAGGAAAGCAACATAATAGGAAAGACTAGAGATCTCTTCAAGTTCCTACAAAGATGGACTCGATAAGGGACAGAAATGGTATGGACCTACAGAAGCAGAAAATATTAAGAAGAGGTGGCAAAAATACACAGAAGAACTGTACAAAACAGATCTTCACGACCAATATAATCACTATGGTATGATCACTCACCTAGAGCCAGACATCCTGAATGTGAAGTCAAGTGGGCCTTAGAAAGCATCACTATGAACAAAGCTAGTGGAGGTGATGGCATTCCAGTTGAGGTGTTTCAAATCCTGAAAGATGATGCTGTGAAAGTGCTGCACTCAATATGGCAGCAAATTTGGAAAACTCAGCAGTGGCCACAGGACTGGAAAAAGTCAATTTTCATTCCAATCCCAAAGAAAAGCAATGCCAAAGAATGCTCAAACTACCGCACAATTGCACTCATCTCACACACTAGTAAAGTAATGCTCAAAATTCTCCAAGCCAGGCTTCAGCAATACGTGAACCATGAACTTCCAGATGTTCAAACTGGCTTTAGAAAAGGCAGAGGAACCAGAGATCAAATTGCCAACATCTGCTGGATCATGGAAAAAGCAAAAGAGTTCCAGAAAAACATCTACTTCTGCTTTATTGACTGTGCCAACGCCTTTGACTGTGTGGATCACAATAAACTGTGGAAAATTCTGAAAGAGATGGAATACCAGACCACCTGATCTGCCTCTTGAGAAATTTGTATGCAGGTCAGGAAGCAACAGTTAGAACTGGACATGGAACAATGGACTGTTTCCAAATAGGAAAAGGAGTTCTTCAAGGCTGTATATTGTCACCCTGCTTATTTAACTTATAGGCAGAATACATCATGAGAAACGCTGGGCTGGAAGAAACACAAGCTGGAATCAAGATTGCCGGGAGAAATATCAATAACCTTAGATATGCAGATGACACCACTCTTATGGCAGAAAGTGAAGAGGAACTCAAAAGCCTCTGAAAGTGAAAGAGGAGAGTGAAAATGTTGCCTTAAAGCTCAACATTCAGTAAATGAAGATCATGGCATCTGGTCCCATCACTTCATGGCAAATGGATGAGGAAACAGTGTCAGACCTTATTTTGGGGGGCTCCAAAATCACTGCAGATGGTGACTGCAGCCATGAAATTAAAAGACACTTACTTTTTGGAAGAAAAGTTATGACCTACCTACATAGCATATTGCAAAGCAGAGACATTACATTGACTACAAATATCCGTCTAGTCAGGGCTATGGTTTTTCCAGTGGTCATGTATGGATGTGAGAGTTAGACTGTGAAGAAATCTGAGTGCCAAAGAATTTATGCTTTTGAACTGTGGTGTTGGAGAAGACTCTTGAGAGTCTCTTGGACTGCAAGGCGATCCAACCAGTCCATCCTGAAGGAGATCAGCCGTGGGTGTTCTTTGGAAGGAATGATGCTAAAGCTGAAACTGCAGTACTTTGGCCACCTCATGCGAAGAGTTGACTCATTGGAAAAGACTCTGATGCTGGGAGGGATTGGGGGCAGGAGATGAAGGGGACGACAGAGGATGAGATGGCTGGATGGCATCACTGACTCGATGGACGTGAGTCTGAGTGAACTCCAGGAGATGGTAATGGACAGGGAGGCCTGGTGTGCTGCAATTCATTGGGTCGAAAAGAGTTGGACATGATTGAGCAACTGAACAGAGCTGAACTGAAGGTTGATCCAGTTTTTTTGTGTAAACTTCATATATGATGAGATTTGTGCTGATTTTTTTTTCTACTTTTTTTTTGTTTTTCCTCTGATGGGCAAGGCTGAGTGAGGTGGTAATCCTGTCTGCTGATGATTCGGTTAGTATTTTTGTTTTGTTTATTGTTTAAATGAGGATTCTTGCACAGGGTGCTACTGGTGGTTTGGTGATGTCTGGTCTTGTATTCACGTGGCTTCCTTTGTGTGAGTTCTCACTATTTGATACTCCCTAGGGTTAGTTCTCTGGTAATCTGGGGTCTTGGAGTCAGTGCTCCCACTCCAGAGGCCCAGGGCTTGATCTCCAGTCAGGAATGAAGATTACATAAGTGGTTTCTTATGGCATTAAATGAGATAAAACTAATATCCAAAAATGAGAAGCCAAGGATGAACCCCAGACAAATGACAGTTACAAAATCAGGAATAATTAAAATAATGGAATATATACATTTACACCCATGAGTGAAGTCAAAACAGTCCAACAAAAATAAAGTATAGTAGACTTATCCAGGAAACAAAGGAAATAAAAAATTATATTAATCAGTTAAGAACAAAACTAAGTAAAACATAAATTGGAAAACAAAACTAAAGCAAGTTGCCAAGTGGGGGAAAAAAACAATGAATACAAAAACAAAACTAACAAATATGTTGAGAGGAAAGAAAAGAAATAAATAATAGATATGCAAAGTTAAATAGTGGTAAATGAAGAAGATTTATATACATTAAAGATTAACTGCAAAGGGAAAAAAAGTATACGAAAGGCAAACAAAATAATAAATGTAGAAAAAAATAATAGGCTTTTTTTTAAGTTAAAAATTAAAACCATAAAAAGAGAAAAGAAAAAAAAATGGAAGAAGAAAGGTAAAAGAAAAAAAAATAATAAAAAAACTACACAGAACTGCAAAAGTCCAAGTCGAGGCAGAGGTTTATAACAACAATAAAAAAATGTGACTGAATATACACATATACATATTCATACAGTCCAAGAAAAATAAAGTACAATAGATTGACCCAGAGTACAAAGGAAACCAAAAATTATATCTATCAGAACAAAATTAACTAAAGCACAAACTGGAAAACAAAACTAAAGCAAGGTACCAATTGGGAATAAAGCAATGAAAATAAAACTGACAAATATGTTGAGAGGAAAGGAAAGAAAGAAAAGAAATAAATAATAGATATGCAAAGTTATAGTTAGATAAAGAAGAATTATATACATTAAAGATTAACTGCAAGGGGAAAAGAACAGTAGGAAAAGCAAACAAAGGAAAGAATTTAGAAAAAAAAATACGTTTTAAATGTTAAAATTTAAAGAGAAAAGGGAAAAAAAAAAAGGAAAACTCCACAGAACTGCAGAAGCCCAGCATAGAGGCAGAGGTTTATATCAACAATAAAAAGTGTGACTGATTAAAAAAAAAAAATCCTAAAGCTTAATTAGATTTCATAGTGCCAATAAAATTAACAACTTCAATGGTGGGGGGCGGAGAAAGAAAGAAAAAAAAAATTCTAAAGACTCTATAGAACAAGTCAAAACCTAAGAATAATAAATGCTTTTCTTGAGTCAGTGCTGGCACTGCTGGGAGTTACAGTCCATCTTACCTCCCTAGGATGCCCTCCAACACTGTTGATCTCTGGACCTGCTATGGAGGCAGCTCAGATTCTAAATAGGTCCTGCTCCAGTGTGTTCTTGCCTCCAATGTCTACAGCTATCATAATTAGTGCACTTTCTTTTGTGGGAGCTCTCAGTGTCCTTTTATATATTCCACAGACACAGAGTCTGCCTAGTCTATCATGTGGATTTAATCTGTAGCTTGTACAGCTGGTGGGAAGGTTTTGGGTCTTCTTGCTTAGCCACACTGCCTCTGGGTTTTAGTTGTGGTTTATTTCCACTTGTTCATGTGGGTTGTCCACTGGGGTTTTGCTCATGAGGCTGCCCTGGAGGACTTGGGTCTGCCCCTGTGAGAGCCAGGGATGGTCGTGGTGCAGCTGCTTGGCTTGCAGGGGTTCTGGAGGCACAAGGTACTCAGGAGAGTTGATGGCTAGGACAGCAGGAAATACAGTGTTCTAGAAGGGTATGGCAACCAGCACTGGCCAATACACTCCAGTACTCTTGTCTGGAAAACCCCCTCCCTGCATGGATATACTTAAGACTTTTATTGCCTGTGGCAGTTCTGCCCCAGTGAGAGTTGAGAATGAAGGTGGCGCAGCTGCTTGGCTGGTGGGGACCCTGGCAGTGCCAAATTTGCAGGGACATGGACTGCTGTGCCACAGGAGTTATGGCCCTATCAGAGTCTTTCTTCAAGCCTCTTGTAGCTGGCAATTACATGGCCTCTTTGGCCAGACTTTCTCTGTAGTTCTGCCCATTCAGGCACTTAGAGGGCTCCCTTGCCTGGGGTCCTTCTCTGTTGTTCAGCACGTCAGGCACATAAAGGAGCACTCTGGGTGGGGTCCTACTCTGTAGTTCAGTGCATATCATGTTTGATGGACCAGCCTCTCTATTGTTCAGCTGCTGATGCTTGTGTGTAGAGAGAGAGGCTATGGTGATGGCTACATCCGCTCTGTGAGACTCAGCATTATTGCCTTGCACCCATGGCTGCCTAGCTTTCTTAAACAGGCATTTCCCACCATAATCTCCACCCTCACATCCCTTTGATTCATCTCTCTGCAGTCAATAGCAGCCCTCACCCTGGGATTGTTCCATAATCCCTAAACTCCAGCTCCCAGCCACTGTGCTTTCTGGGGACATGCATCACTGTCCCTGTCCGAGGGAATATGTATGGCTGCAGCAAGGACTGTCTGATTTTCACTTAAGCTGCCACATGTGAGCTGTTTCTGTCTTAAATGTTTCTCCTCTGACTCAGACAATTGCCCTGATGTGAGGATCAGACCCCTGCTTCAGTTCCCCCATCCGCTGAGGTCAGGTCCAATCCTACTAACAGTCCTGTTTCTCCCCCTAATTACTTTGTCCTACCAAGTTTTGTATGGTTCTATATATTATTTTAAAGCCTCTTGATGAAAGTGAACGTGGAGAGTGAAAAAGTTGGCTTAAAGCTCAACATTCACAAAACGAAGATCATGGTATCTGGTCCCATCACTTCATGGGAAATAGATGGGGAAATAGTGGAAACAGTGTCAGACTTTATTTTTCTGGGCTCCAATATCACTGCAGATGATGACTGCAGCCATGAAATTAAAAGACGCTTACTCCTTGGAAGGAAAGTTATGACCAACCTAGATAGCATATTCAAAAGCAGAGACATTACTTTGCCAAAAAGGTTCATCTAGTCAAGACTATGGTTTTTCCTGTAGTCATGTATGGATGTGAGAGTTGGACTGTGAAGAAGGCTGAGTACTGAAGAATTGATGCTTTTGAACTGTGGTGTTGGAGAAGATTCTTGAGAGTCCCTTGGACTGCAAGGAGATCCAACCAGTCCATTCTGAAGGAGATCAGCCCTGGGATTTCTTTGGAAGGAATGATGCTAAAGATGAAACTCCAGTACTTTGGCCATCTCATGAGAAGAGCTGACTCTTTGGAAAAGACTCTGATGCTGGGAGGGATTGGGGGCAAGAGGAGAAGGGGATGACAGAGGATGAGATGGCTGGATGGCATCACTGACTCGATGGACGTGAGTCTCAGTGAACTCTGGGAGTTGGTGATATACAGGGAGGCCTGGTGTGCTGCGATTCATGGGGTTGCAAAGAGTTGGACATGACTGAGCGACTGATCTGATCTGATATATTATTTTCCACTGGTCAGGTACTACTGTCCACTCTCAGCTGGTGTTCGGTATGCACTTCCGTGTCTGAAGGTGTAGTCCTGATGTATCCGTGGAGAGATAGGTACTTCACATCCACCTACTCTGCCATCTTGTTCCTGTAATTTGTGTTTTGACTTGCAATTGATTATTCTGCTTTTTGTCACTGAAGGTGAGTGAAGAAGAGTGGGACTAAGTAAAAAATGTAATGGAATTCCTGAATATGTGATGACAATGTTGTTCTCTATGTCAACAGTAACATCTATGTACAGGTTTGTTAAATAGTAAGATTCTGGTTGCATGAAATTCATCATGTTTTGATTCATGCGTCAATATTTTGGAAATTGTCCTTCAACTACCTATTTTTATGCCAATACTATTTTCATCTAGATGACAGTTGTCAATTTCACTCAAAGGGTTATTGCAGTCTCATGTCATTTAAAATAGCTTAAGTATAAAGTATTCATCAAGACATATTATACAAAATACATATAGAGATAAGACTTACATAGAGAAAACTAATAATCATTTTTGAGAGCAATTTTAAAAGATATACATGTGTAGATATATACAATCATCATATATCCAAAGCCTTGTTATTGTGAATTTCTATTCTAAGTACCTATTTATATATATACACCTATTTTTCCTTGGAAGAAAAGCTATGACAATCCTAGACAACATATTAAAAAGAAGAGATGTTACTTTGCTGACAAAAGTCCATATAGTCAAAGCTATGGTTTTTCCAGTAGTCATGTATGGATGTGAGAGTTGGGCTGTGAAGAAAGCTGAGCGCTGAAGAATTGATGGTTTTAAACTGTGGTGTTGGAGAAGACTCTTGAGAGTCCCTTGGACTGCAAGGAGATCCAACCAGTGCATCCTAAAGGATATCAGTCCTGGCTGTTCATTGGAAGGACTGATGTTGAAGCTGAAACTCCAATACTTTGGCCACCTGACGTGAAGAGCTGACTCATTTGAAAAGACCCTGATGTTGGGAAAGACTGAGGGCAGTCCATATAGTTAAAGCTATGGTTTTTCCAGTAGTCATGTATGGATGTGAGAGTTGGCCCATAAATAAAGCTGAGTGCCAAAAAACTAGTACTTTTGAAGATAGGAGGAGAAGGGGACAACAGAGAATGAGATGGTTGGATGGCATCACTGACCCGAGGGGCATGAGTTTGAGCAAGCTCCGGGAGTTGGTGATGGACCGGGAAGTCTGGCGTGCAGTAATCCATTAGGGTGCAAAGAGTCAGACATGACTGAGAAACTGAACTGAACCGGACTGATGATGGTTATGTCATAAAGCCACTCTATTTTCAACATGAAATATAGTTTATAATGACAACAACAACATTATCATTTACATATGACAGTTATTCCTTAATTGCATCTTGAATTTCATTGTCCATAAAGGGAGAAAATGAAATCAAAACAAGAGTTTGTCTTGTGCTTAGAAAATATATTGTGTACATTTTTGTAAACCATATCAGACTTAGACTAAAAGGGATCTTACACATCATACACACCTATTTGTATAGGTGAGAGTTAAAATTTTTAACTATATCATTCTAAGTACAATCAAAAACCTCTGAGACTTGGGCACAAAGGTCAGAACTACTTCTAGTACTGCTTTTCTCATGCCCAGAAGCTATCCACTGCAGTGTTAAAACAAGTACAGAGACATACAGAAGTTAAATGTATGGTGGCCCAGAGAACATGGCATTTTAACTACTTCAGCTAATTCTATGGGTTTATTTTTTGGTTTGGTACTTAATTACTCAGGTTCAAATTTGGAATGTCATCTGTTGAGTTTTCCACTGTATCTTAAATTTACTACTTGAGTAGAACTGGTTAGAGAATGTAATTTTCTCCCTATTAGTTAAAAAGAAAATATGTTTTATTTCAGGCCTCATAATAAATAAGATAACAAAAATGTTTGTCACTGGGGATTCTCTTATTATACATTACCCACTCTATTTTCAATAACTATACTAGTAACAAGAGTAGCCAATATTTGTGATGTGCTTACTATGACTCAGATACTATAACTAGCACTACAATTCTATCAGTGATTGATACCTAACAGAGGTGATAGTGATCTTTAGGGACTATCTTGGAAATTTCTCTTTGTGTTTTGTTATTGTCATCAAAGTATTTAAGAGACATTACTGGATTTAGTGACTATAAACCAGAAAGAAACCTCCAATACATAGAATAATTCCTCCCAACCTCCTACCCTCCACAAAATATCCTGTATATGAGAGAAATTTCAGATATGCAACTGGATATTAAAACCACTATGAGATACCATTTCATGCCAGTCAGAATGGCTGCGATCCAAAAGTCTACAAGCAATAAATGCTGGAGAGGGTGTGGAGAAAAGGGAACCCTCTTACACTGTTGGTGGGAATGCAAACTAGTACAGCCACTATGGAGAACAGTGTGGAGATTCCTTTAAAAACTGGAAATAGAACTGCCTTATGATCCAGCAATCCCACTGCTGGGCATACACACTGAGGAAACCAGAAGGGAAAGAGACACGTGTACCCCAATGTTCATTGCAGCACTGTTCATAATAGCCAGGACATGGAAGCAACCTAGATGTCCATCAGCAGATGAATGGATAAGAAAGCGGTGGTACATATACACAATGGAGTATTACTCAGCCATTAAAAAGAATACATTTGAATCAGTTCTAATGAGATGGATGAAACTGGAGTCGATTATACAGAGTGAAGTAAGCCAGAAGGAAAAACACCAATACAGTATACTAACGCATATATATGGAATTTAGAAAGATGGTAACAATAACCCGGTGTATGAGACAGCAAAAGAGACACTTTTGTATAGATCAGTCTTATGGACTCTGTGGGAGAGGGAGAGGGTGGGAAGATTTGGGAGAATGGCATTGAAACATGTATAATATCATGTATGGAACGAGTCGCCAGTCCAGGTTCGATGCACGATACTGGATGCTTGGAGCTGGTGCACTGGGACGACCCAGAGGGAGGGTATGGGGATGGAGGAGGGAGGAGGGTTCAGGATGGGGAGCACGGGTATACCTGTGGCGGATTCATTTCGATGTTTGGCAAAACTAATACAATACTGTAAAGTTTAAAAATAAAATAAAATAAAAAAAGCCTATATAATATTCTGAATACAGAATTTCACCTTGCTTGTATTTGCTGTTATGAATGTAGATTTTTTTCACTTTGCTTTACTAATAATCAGAAATTACTTTGTATGGTTTTAACAAGCAAATATGTACTTGATATTATAGAAATATAACTATTCAAAAGGATGGTATATATTGTTTGTTAAGACTATTATCAGAAGTTATTAAATATTTTTGAAAATTACACCAACAGCAACAATAACATTTCTCATGGTATCTGAGTAATCAGTGAAATATACCAAAATTCACTGATATTTATAATTTTCATATTTACAGTTATTCTATACATAGGTAAAAGGGCTACTTATTATATCACCTAGTGCTGTCATACACAAGTATATATGTTGCTAGTTTTACACTTATATTACTACTTGGGTATTATGTATTCTTTTAAATGTAACTATATTTGATTAAGGAGGATAGAGTAGACATTAGAAAACTTTTGTTAACTAAAGGGGAATTTAGACTGAGGTTTATTCCTCTAGCACAGATAAACCTCACTCTAATTCTTACACCTTAGACAACATAAGGTTTTTGAAAAAATTTTAGAAGAAAATCTTTACAACCCAAAGTTAGCCAATAAATTTCTTAGATATGACACCAAAACCCTGATACATACAAGAAAAGAAGATATATTGGACCTGATTAAAATTAAAATTATTTTGATATAAACTGGCATGGCTTAACAAGTCCCAAAGACTATACCAAATACTAGCTTGGAAAGAAAAATAATAAAAATTAAACATTTTGCTCTAGTTTTTTTACTTTCTATGTATCTTTGATATTTGCTAATCTCACTGAAATCAATATACTTACCAAACTTTCTAGCTTGTATGAATCCAAGATTTAGCTGAAAAGTTTTTCACTTCAAGGTAATGCTGATTCATTTGCAACATTTCCTGTTTAATAAAACCCTTATCTCTGTTGATGATCTGGGGACTCACAAACTGCAAAGTTGAACACATTTGATTGTTAAGAATTTAAGGAATCCGTCCCTGATTCTTTTGGTTTTAACACCATAAATAATAGGATTCATCATGGGTGAAATGAGAAAGTATATATTGGCTATAAAAATGTGGACAGGTGGAGCAATGTGGTGACCAAACCTATGAGTGAGAAAAGAGAAAAAAGCTGGTGTATAAAACACCAAAATGACCCATACATGAGAGACACAGGTACTCAAGGTCTTGAGGCGGGCAGCTTTGGATGGGAGATTAAACACTGTGAAAAGAATAAGGACATAAGAACAGATGATCAGTATGAAATCCAATCCTCCTGTCAGGAATGCCACAATTAGGCTGTAGGCTCTACGACTCTTGGTCTCAGAGCAAACCAGCTTTATCAGGGCCATAAACTCACAGTAAGTATGGGAGATGACATTAGTTTTGCAGTAGGAAAGCCATCTTAGTAGAAAGGGGTGTGGACTGAGAAGTACAGCTCCTCTGAAGACAATAAGCAAACCCAAGCCTACAATCACTGTGGGTGTTAAGATAGTGGAATGTCTTAGGGGGTGGCAGATAGCTACAAATCGGTCAAAAGCCATGGCCAAGATAAACCCAGATTCCATAGTAGATACAGAATGGATAAAATACATTTGAGTAAGGCAGGCTTCAAAGTAGATCTCTCTGTCATTGAACCAGAAGAGACTGAGTATCTTGGGAAGTGTAGAAGAAGTAAGCATCAAATCAGCAACTGACAGCATGCATAGAAAGAGGTACATAGGTTCATGCAGTTTGCGATCTGTCTTGATAATTAATAAAAGAGCAACATTTCCCATCAGTGACAGTAGGTAGACCAGACAGAAGGGGATGGAGATCCATAGATGGGCATCCTCCAACCCTGGAATGCCAAGTAGCAGGAAGGTGGTAAGTTGAAGGTTGCTCCTGTTGTAGTCTAGCATTATCCAAAAAATGAGTATGCCACGATCCTATCCAAATTAAAAATCACAAAGATTACAAAAACATGAAGACCAATTCTTCTCATTGTTATGTGTTGGAAAAGACACTGACATCCAGTAACATACATCTGGCTATTGAAGGATTTCTTCAGTAATGCAATATTTCAATTCATCAAATGCATGGAACTGTGCTTTGGGGCAGACAAAAAAATTGTACAAAGGTATTCTCTTTCCTTTTTTCGATCTCCCTTGACTTTTTTTTCAGAAGTGTCCAGTTAGCTAGATACATTTTAATCATAGTATAGCACTATAGAGTTAATAACTGATATATTGGTAAAAATGGAGATATAACTTTCTACCATTTTAAACACTCAAAAAAAGTAAAAGTCCAGCCATCGTGGATGAATTCAGACATTTGTATATTTAACTTCTCTTACCACATTCCCAATGATAGGGCTTATAGATAAAAGGAAACGGAGACTTGAGAAATACTAAAGGACAACTGGAGGCAATGAAGTGGTGTGAATAAAAATGATCTTATATTGAAAAGCAAGTCACTGAGTTGATAAATTTCATGATTTCATAAAATCATCCAAACTGAATGGTTAGAAAAAATTATTTTACAAAGATAAGCCAATAGAGAAAATGACTATGTCTAGAAAACATGGGTGTTCAGGTTACTAGATATTTGTGCTCTACTGTAAATGATCAAGTCAAATTCTTCCAGAAGATGTATAATATATTCTTCAGTCATACAATACACATGAAGCTGATTTTTGCTTTCCAAGTAAAATTGTTACTTCTTTAACTTTTAATTAAAAAAAATATATTGGAGTATAGCTGATTTACAATGTTGTGTTAGTTTCTGCTGTATAACAAAGGGAATTTTATACACACGCACACACACACACACTGGAGAAGGAAATGGCAACCCACTCCACTACTCTTGCCTGGGAAATCCCATGGATGGAGGAGCCTGGTAGGCTGCAGTCCATGGGGTCTCGAAGAGTCAGATACAACTGAGCGGCTTCACTTTCACTTTTCACTTTCATGCATTGGAGAAGGAAATGGCAACTCACTCCAGTGTTCTTGCCTGGAGAATCCCAGGGATGGGGAGCCTGGTGGGCTGCCATATATGGGGTCACACAGAGTCGGACATGGCTGAAGCGACTTAGCAGTAGCAGCAGCAGCATACATACACACACACACACACACACACACTCCTTTTAAAATTCTTTTCCCATATAGGCTATTACAGAGTATAGAGTAGAGTTCTCTGTGCTATACAGTGGGTCCTTTTAGTTACTTATTTTATATACAGTAGTGGGTATATATCAATCCCAATCTCCCAATTTATCCCTCTCACTCCCCGACTCCCTGGTAACTATTCTTTTTCCTATATATGTAACTCTATTTTTATTTTGTAGGTAGGCTCATTTGTACCCTTCTTTTAGATTCCACATATACCAAGTAAAATTGTAAATACAACTTTTGGCTCCCAGATATTAGCTGACCAGAAAGCATGCATCTTGAAAGCTTGAATGATTATTTTGGAAAGGTATTCTAACAATACTAATTTTTAAATTGGTAAATCATTATTTTGGTTCCAGTATCAGTATTATCATGAGCTCATATAATAGGCATCTACTTATTCTGAATAAAAAAGTTTCATTAAAACAATGAGGTTTTGACCAATATAGTTCAGGATTAAATACTAGGGCTAGGTTAACAAAAATTATCACGGGTTAAATATTAAACTTAATTTCCTTCTACATTACTTTTGTTAATAAGAAGTTCAGCCATCTTTCAGAGAAGCACACTGGTTCTAGGACTTAGGACTTAACCTAGAACCTTTAACCTAGGTTCCAGCATTCTCTTCTGGTAGAAGCACTTAACTTGTTCTTTCCACCTCAGTCACAACTCTCCTGCCCATAACCAGATTATCCTATCTCTAACCAGATGATCTCACTACTCAGACTGAGCCCAAGCATATTTACTATATCTACAGCAGGTGCCACTAAACTTCCTATCCTGGGGGACCTGAGGGCTACAGGAATATCCTATAAAGAGCCTCTCCTGAGAATGTTGTCTGGTTGTAGGCAGTTTCACTAATCTCTCCAAGTGTCTCCAAGCACAATTTGGTCTCTTGGAGGGACTCAGTTTTGTGGTCTCCTTGTTACCTGAGCTCTGAGCTTAAAAATCAACAGAATATGGCCTCTACTACAGGACTAATAGGATAATTTATTGTACCTAAAGCATACGCAAGTGCAGTGAACTAAATGCTTTCTTAAAGCCTATGTGATGAGAGCTAGAAGAAGTTGAAGATATAGAGGAACAAGTTTATGAATTAATCAGGGTAATCACTATAATATCCCCACATACCTCCAGGTATTCTTAAGTAATTCACCTGAATCAGATTTACCTCTGAAAAACAATTAGAACTCCATGACATCACTTAGCCATGTTCCTATTCCTGCATCCCCCTAGACTTATTTATTTGATCAAGTAAAAGATATGCATTATTTTCATGTACAGGAGCATCCCTATTTCAGTTTTGGTTGGAATGTTATGCAAAGATTTGATATGCTTTCCTACAGATGTTCCTCTGCATCCTTCTCTTCTGTTCTGTAAATATCAGGAGCAGTGTGTTACTGAGTCCAAGCTAGCTCTGCTTTCTGTACAACAGGCCAATGAATCTGAGAGACAAGGTGGTGAGACAAGGAGGAGCCAGCTGACTGAAAAAATGGTAGGCTAGCGTCTGAAAATAACCATCTCCTCAGGGTCCGGATGCCAGGTTCTTTTGTAAAGTCAGAGAGAAAGCAACACAGAAATAAAGTCAAAAGACAGAATGGAGAGGCAGAGGCTGCTGGGAAGTAAAGGGTCTTTAGTCTTACAAAATATCTCTGAGGGAATGGCCAACCTTTGGAAGGAGTGTGCTCATCTCTTATATTCACAGGGCAGGGACAGATAAGCTCTCTATGAACTGAACAAAGGCACTTTAGTTTATAGTCAGGTATATGGGCAGGGTTCTCTGAGGCAAGCTATTGCTACTGCTGCTAAGTCGCTTCAGTCATGTCTGACTCTGTGCGACCCCATAGAGGGCAGCGCACCAGGCTCCCTCCGTCCCTGGGATTCTCCAGGCAAGAACACTGGAGTGGGTTGCCATTTCCTTCTCCAATGCATGAAAGTGGAAAGTGAAAGTGAAAGTGAAGTCGCTCAGTCGTGTCTGACTCTCAGCAACCCCATGGACTGCAGCCTACCAGGATCCTCTGTTCATGGGATTTTCCAGGCAAGAGTACTGGAGTGGGTTGCCATTTCCTTCTCCAATGCATGAAAGTGGAAAGTGAAAGTGAAAGTGAAGTCGCTCAGTCGTGTCTGACTCTCAGCAACCCCATGGACTGCAGCCTACCAGGATCCTCTGTTCATGGGATTTTCCAGGCAAGAGTACTGGAGTGGGGTGCCATTGCCTTAGGCATGATTAAAGCAAGGAAAAGCAAGTCTAAGAAACAGTCTCTAACATGGAGTTAGAATTGGCTTCCTCCCTGCAATAGGTGAACTTTACCAGCTATGTGTCCCAGACACACAGATAATTTATATTTACTCTAAGTTTGTTCAAAGAGTTGATGGGCAGGGAGATATTCGGGAAAGGAGGGAAAAGCCAAAATACTTCTCCCTATTTCTCAATTTCCTCAACTGCATCTACTCTATGATTCCAGATTCTGTCAGAGACTTCCATTGTCTTAGCTTCCTCTGGGAGACTCTATATCTCTGGATGTGACAATAATTTTGGATATGACACTAAAACAAAAGTCGTGTCTGACTCTTAGTGACCACATGGACTGCAGCCTACCAGGCTCCTCCATCCATGGGATTTTCCAGGCAAGAGTACTGGAGTGGGTTGCCATTGCCTTCTCCGAACTTGATGTATAGATGCAATGTAATCCCAATCAATATCCCAGAAAGTTATTTTGTGGATATAGAAAAAACTAATTTTACAGTTTATATGCAGAGGGAAAAGACCTAGTAAAAGCAACACAATAATTAAGGAGAAAAACAAAACTGGAGGACCAACACTATTCAACTTCAAGACTCACTACAATACAAGCTACAATAATGAAAAAGAGTGTGGAAGTAGCAAACACACAGCAAGTAGACCAATGAAACAAAAGAGCAAGGTCAGAAATAAACTCCCATAAATACAATCAATTGATCTTTGATAAGTAAAATAAAATGGAGCACATATAGTATTTTTTCAAATTCTTATAAGAATATATTTAATATATTTACAAAAGTGGGAGAGCTCAACTCTTTCACGCAGATCTAAACATAGACATTACAATTTTCACACACACACAAAATCTAGCTCAAAGTTAATCAGGGGCCTAAATGTAAAGTGCAAAATTATAAAATTTCTGAAGAATAAAAGAAAATATCTAGGGGACATTGGTATGTTGATGACCTTTAGATATGATATCAAACATGTGCATGAAAGACATCACTGATGAATTGGAGTTCACTAAAATTAAAAATTTCTGGTCTATGAAAGACACTGTCAAGAATGAAAAACAAAGCACAGATTGGAATAAAATATTTTCAAAAATCCTACATAAAAAATGTTATTAAAATATGCAAAGAAATCTAATAATTTATTAACTATGAAAACACAAACAAATCAATTAAAAATGTACAAAGATTTTAACAGACTCTACATGGAAGAAGATATATTGATGGCAAATACACATATAAAAATATGCTCTACATTCTGTCACATATACCATATATAGATTGAAAGAAAAAAATGGGGAGAAGAGAGATTTCCCTGCCAATCCAGTGGTTAAGACTGTACTTCCAATTCAGGGGTGTGGGTTCAATCCCTGGTCAGGAAACTAAGATCCCACATACCATGTGGCACGGCAAAATAATAATAATAATAAAATATTTTCCACTCAAATTTAAACAAAAGAAAGTAAAGACAGTATATTAATATCAGACAAAATACTTTGTCAAAAAGTTTTATAGGAGACATTGATTATCTAGTGAAAAGAGCTCATTTCACCAAAAAGATAAAACAATTATAAACATATATGCACCCACAGATCAGAGCTCCTACAAAAATTAAAAAAAAAAATTACTGAATTGAAGAGAGGAAAGAAAGACAGCTCTACAATAATCATAAGAAACTTCAATATCCCAGTTTCAAAGATGATTTAAACAACTAGACATAAGATCACTAAGGAAAAATAGGATTTGTACAACACTATGGATTATGTGAACCGTGAACTTCCTGATGTTCAAGCTGGTTTTAGAAAAGGCAGAGGAACCAGAGATCAAATTGCCAACATCTGCTGGATCATAGAAAAAGCAAGAGAGTTCCAGAAAAACATCTATTTCTGCTTTATTGACTATGCCAAAGCCTTTGACTGTGTGGATCACAATAAACTGTGGAAAATTCTGAAAGAGATGGGAATACCAGACCACCTGACCTGCCTCTTGAGAAATCTGTATGCAGATCAGGAAGCAACAGTTAGAACTGGACATGGAACAACAGACTGGTTCCAAATAGGAAAAGGAGTTCATCAAGGCTGTGTATTGTCACCCTGTTTATTTAACTTCTATGCAGAGTACATCATGAGAAACCCTGGACTGCAAGAAACAGAAACTGGAATCAAGATTGCTGGGAGAAATATCAATAACGTCACATATGCAGATGACACCACCCTTATGGCAGAAAGTGAAGAGGAACTCAAAGCCTCTTGATGAAAGTGAAAGTGGAGAGTGAAAAAGTTGGCTTAAAACTCAACATTCAGAAAACGAAGATCATGGCATCCGGTCTCACCACTTCATGGGAAATAGGTGGGGAAACAGTGTCAGACTTTATTTTTCTGGGCTCCAAAATCACTACAGATGGTGACTGCAGCCATGAAATTAAAAGATGCTTACTCCTTGGAAGGAAAGTTATGACCAACCTAGATAGCATATTCAAAAGCAGAGACATTACTTGCCAACAAGGGTTCATCTAGTCAAGGCTTTGGTTTTTCCTGTGGTCATGTATGGATGTGAGAGTGGGACTGTGAAGAAGGCTGAGAGCCACAGAATTGATGCTTTTGAACTGTGGTGTTGGAGAAGACTCTTGAGAGTCCCTTGGACTGCAGGGAGATCCAACCAGTCCATTCTGAAGGAGATCAGCCCTGGGATTTCTTTGGAAGGAATGATGCTAAAGCTGAAAGTCCAGTACTTTGGCCACCTCATGCAAAAAGTTGACTCATTGGAAAAGACTCTGATGCTGGGAGGGATTGGGGGCAGGAGGAGAAGGGAACGACAGAGGATGAGATGGCTGGATGGCATCACTGACTCGATGCATGTGAGTCTGAGTGAACTCCGGGAGTTGGTGATGAACAGGGAGGCCTGGCGTGCTGCGATTCATGGGGTTGCAAAGAGTCGGACACGACTGAGCAACTGATCTGATCTGATCTGATGGATTAATTGGACCTAAGAGACATATACAGACCATTCCAATCAACAATAGCAGAATACACATCTCTCTCAAGTGCGAATGGAACATTTTCTAGTACAGATCATACACAAAATAATTCTTACTAAACCTAAAAAGACTGAAAACACATGAAACATATTTTCAATAAAAATAAAGCTAGAAATCAGTAGCAAAATAAAAACTAGAAACTCCACAGACATATGAAAATGAAACAACATACTCAAACAATCAGTGAGTTAAAGGATAAAATAAGAACAACTAGCAAATATTGAGAAGAATAAAATGAAAACACAACAGTGCAAATATATATGATGCAGCAAAACCAATGCTAATAGAAAAATGTATATCTATAAACTCATTAAAAGAACCAAAGTTTTTATTATAACAAACTAGAAAAAATGGACTGGAGAAGGCAATGGCACCCCACTCCAGTACGCTTGCCTGGAAAATCCCATGGATGGAGGAGCCTGGGAGGCTGCAGTCCATGGGGTCGTGAAGAGTCAGATATGACTGAGCAACTTCCCTTTCACTTTTCACTTTCATGCATTGGAGAAGGAAATGGCAACCCACTCCAGTGTTCTTGCCTAGAGAATCCCAGGGACGGGGGAGCCTGGTGGGCTGCCGTCTATGGGGTCGCACAGAGTCGGACACGACTGAAGCAACTTAGTAGCAGCAGCAGCAGAAAAAGATGGACATGAGTTTGAACAAGCTCCAAGAGAAGGTGATGGACAGGGAAGCCTGGCATGCTGCAGTCTATGGGATTTCAGACAGACAAAATTGAGTTTCTGAAATGAACTGAGAAAAAGAAGAACGGACTAAACCTGAATTTATTAGAAGGTAGAAATAATAAATTTAGAGGAGATGTGGGGGAAAAGAGAGTAGAAAAACAATAAATAAAAATCAATGGAAACCATGTTTTAGGTTTTTTGAGAAAATGAACAAAACGTATGAACATAGCTGCACTGATTAAAAAAAAAGAAAAGAAAAAAAATAGAGATAATTAGAATAACTAAAATCAGCAATGAAAGAGGGGATATAACATGTAATTTTATAGGAATAAAAAATAAAAAATAGGTAATCTATATTAAATAGAAATAATTTTATAAATTCAAAATCAGAAGACTTGAATCATGAGTAAATAGACTATATAAATTAACCTATAGCTAGTAAGGAAATTCAATCTGTGATCAAAAACCTCCCTACTGAAAATGCCTAGGACAAGATGGCCTCTCTGATGAATTTTACTAAGTATTTAACAAGAATTAACAGCAGTCTTCCTCAATACTTTTAAAGATTGAAGATGAAGGAATACATCCAAACTCATTTTTGGATTAAGAACAGCATTATTTTGGTATGAAAAGCAGAATAGACACTATAATAAAAGAACTACAGAGCAATATGTGCTACAAATATCAATACAAAAATCCTCAACAAAGCACTAACAAACCAAATTCATTAGCATGTAAAGGATTATACACCATGATCTAGTGACATTTATTCCTGGAGTGCAAGGATGGTTCAACGTATGAAAATCAAAGCCATAGAACTCATTAACAGAATAAAGGAACTGAACACACACCTGATCATATCAACTGACGCAGAATTTTTTTTTTCCTACAATTCAACACTCTTTCGTGATAAAACACTCAACAAACTAGAAATAGGAAGCTGCAGATAGGGAAGTAATAAAGGCCATACCTGGGAAAACTCAGATAATATCATGTTCAAAGGTGAAAAAAACTGAAAGCTTGTCCTCTAAAATCCGGATAAAGACAGAGGAAAAGAAAAAGAAAAAAAAGAGGGATTCCCTGGTAGTCCAGCGGTTAAGACTCTGCATTTTAACTGCCTTCCAAGGACAAGGGCTCAATCCCTGGTGAGGGAAATAAGATCTCACAAGCCAAATGGCATGGCCAAAAAATACAACCTTTATATTCAACATGGTACTGGAAGTCCTTTCTACATAAGTTAGACTTGAAAAAGAAATAAAAAGGGATTAAAATCTGAAAGGAAGTGAAAATATCACTTTTGTCAGATGACCTGATCTTATTATGTTGAAAACACTGAAAATCTCACAAAGAGAGAGAAAAAAAAAATCAGTAAAGATACAGGAGAAAAAATCAGATACATTTCTATACATTAACAATGTTCTCAAAAGGAAACTAAGAAGACAATTAGATTTACAGTGAAAAAAAAATATCCAAAATAGTGCAGTAAAGTACATGGTGAAAATAGTTTGGAGATAAGAGCAAAAAGAATAAAGTGCTTAGGGGTAAACTTAAGCAAGGAAGTGAAAAATCTGTACACTAAACTCTGCAAATCTTTGCTGAGAGAAATTAAAGGAGATACCAATAAATCAGAAGATAACCCAGGTTCATTGATTGGAAGACTGGATATTGTAAAGGTCTTAAAGTATGATATACAAGTTACTAATAACCACACAAAGAAGTTCAAGATCTTTAATCATTAGGGAAATAGAAATAAATATCATAATCAGATATCTCTTCACACCTGCTAAACTGGCTATAAAAGGAAAGAAGGAGGAAGAAGAAAAGGAAGAAAAGGAAAAAAAAATTAAAAAGAAAAGGGCAGAAAAAGAACAATGTAAGAACTAGAGAATTTGGAAGGCTGGTGGATTGCTAATGGGAAAATAAAACTGTCCAATTATTATAGAAACAGTATGGTAATACACTGAAATTTAAATATATAATTACCATATGATCCAACAATTCAACTTCTGGGTTTGTATCCAAAGGAATTGAAAATAAGGTACAGAACATATATATGTGCATGTATATTCATAGCAGAAGTCAAAATGTGGGGGCAACTCAGGGTCCAGTCCATAAATGAATGGATAAATAAAATGTGATATATACATATAATGGAGTATTATTTAACCTTAAAAAGGAAGGAATTCTGACACATATTAAAACATGTTAAGTGAAATAGGTCAACCACCAATGGGCAAATATTATATGATTCTACATATTATGAAGAACTTAGATTAGTCCAATTCACAGGGACAATAAATACAATGGTGGCAGCCAGGGGCTGAAGCATGAGGACCATAGATACAGAATTTTAGCTCAGGATGATGGGGGGCGGGGGGAGAACTCTGTAGACAGATGGTAATGATGATTGAATAATAATTGTTATAGACTTAGTGCCACGGAAGTGTACATTCAAAAATGGTTCGGTTCAGTTCAGTTCAGTCGCTCAGTCATGTCTGACTCTTTGTGACCCCATGAATTGCAGCACGCCAGGCCTCCCTGTCCATCACCAACTCCCAGAGTTCACTCAAACTCATGGCCATTGAGTCGGTGATGCCATTCAGCCATTTCATCCTCTGTCGTCCCCTTCTCCTCTTGCCCCCAATCCCTCCCAGCATGAGTCTTTTCCAATGAGTCAACTCTTTGTGTGAGGTGGCCAAAGTATTGGAGTTTCAGCTTTAGCATCATGCCTTCCAATGAACACCCAGGACTGACCTCCTTTAGAATGGACTGGTTGGATCTCCTTGCAGGCCAAGGGACTCTCAAGAGTCTTCTCCAACACCACAGTTCAAAAGCATCAATTCTTCGGCACTCAGCTTTCTTTACAGTCCAACTCTCACATCCATACATGAAGACTGGAAAAACCATAGCCTTGACCAGACAGACCTTTGTTGGCAAAGTAATGTTTCTGCTTTTTAATATGTTATCTAGGTTGGTCATAACTTTCCTTCCAAGGAATAAGCGTCTTTTAATTTCATGGCTGCAATTACCATTTGAAGTGACTTTGGAGCCCCACAAAATAAAGTCTGACACTGTTTCCACTGTTTCCTCATCTATTTCCCATGAAGTGATGGGACCAGATACCATGGTCTTTGTTTTCAGAATGTTGGTTTTAAGCCGACTTTTTCACTCTCCTCTTTCACTTTCATTAAGAGGCTCTTCAGTTCCTCTTCACTTTCTGCCATAAGGGTAGTGTCATTTGCATATCTGAGGTTATTGATATACCTCCTGGAAATCTTGATTCAAGCTTGTGCTTCTTCCAGTCCAGCATTTCTCATGATGTACTCTGCATGTAAGTTAAATAAGAAGGGTGACAATATACACCCTTGATGTACTCCTTTTCCTATCTGGAACTGAAAGGTTGTTGTTGAATCACACGAATACACCAGGATTCTTGGCCCCCGGAGGAGAAGGATTCAATCCGGAGCCAGAGACGAGGCTTGATCGCTCAGAGCTTTTGTGTAATAAAGTTTTATTAAAGTATAAAGGAGATAGAGAAAGCTTCTGACATAGGCATCAGAAGGGGGCAGAAAGAGTACCCCTCTGCTAGTCTTTAGCTGGATGTTATATAGTCACTAGCAGTCTGTTAATGAAAGAAAGGAGTGTCTTAAAATTCAGAATGGCACCAGGCCCCTCACCCATAAGATGCATTTTGGGATAATCTTGGCACCAAATGGTTTATCCTGGGCCATAAAATGATTAACTTGAATCTTGAAGAAGGGCAGACCACCATACAAGTAGTTTCATTTACATAGATTAGGGGAACAATATCCATACTGGTTTGTCAAGTAGGTTCTGGGCCAAGAGGCAGAACCGACTTGGAGACAGAGTTTGGGGTAAAGGCATAGTACATTAGCATAGCTTAAGACAAACATTTCCATAAGAAAAAGGCATTGGTTATCTCTAGACTCGAGAATAGCTAACTTCAGGTGAAGCCGGGTGTCATTATGGCAACACAATATTTTAAGAGAAACCTCCCTTTAAATTTGTATAGAGAAGGAAAAAATATTGCTAGTTTGTTTCCTCCTGCCGCTTAAGAGAGATAAAAATGTCTGACACTTGCAGGCTATTTCCTCTATTTGGAGACCCCTGGCCTTCCTGCCTGTTACCCTCTCAGAACGAATCTGTTACATGTCGAGTTCCAATTGTTATGTCCTGGCCTGCAAATAGGTTTCTCAAGAGGGAGGTCAGGTGGTCTGGTATTCCTATATCTTCCAGAATTTTCCACAGTTTATTGTGATCCACACAGTCAAAGGCTTTTGTTGACACATAGTCAACAAAACAGAAGTAGATGTTTTTCTGGAACTTTCTTGCTTTTTTGATGATCCAGCAGATGTTGGCAATTTGATCTCTGGTTCCTCTGCCTTTTCTAAAACCAGCTTGAACATCTGGAAGTTTGCGGTTCATGTATTGCTGAAGCCTGGCTTGGAGAATTTTGAGTATTACTTTACTAGCGTGTGAGATGAGTGCCTCCAGTACTCTTGCCTGGAAAATCCCATGGATGGAGAAGCCTGGTAGGCTACAGTCCATGGGGTCCCTAGGAGTTGGACACGACTAAGCGACTTCACTTTCACTTTTCACTTTCACGAACTGGAGAAGGAAATGGCAACCCACTCCAGTGTTCTTGCCTGGAGAATCCCAGGGAATGGGGGAGCCTGGTGGGCTGCCATCTATGGGGTCGCACAGAGTCGGACACGACTGAAGCAACTTAGCAGCAGCAGAGGTGAGTGCAATTGTGCGGTAGTTTTAGCATCTTTGGCAATGCCTTTCTTTGGGATTGGAATGAAAACTGACCTTTTCCAGTCCTGTGGTCACTGCTGAGTTTTCCAAATTTGCTGGCATATTGAGTGCAGCACTTTCACAACATCATCTTTCAGGATTTGAAATAGCTCCACTGGAATGCCATCATCTCCACTAGCTTTGTTCGTAGTTCGTAGTGATGCTTTCTAAGGCCCACTTGACTTCACATTCCAGGATGTCTGGCTTAGGTGAGTGATCACACCATTGTGATTATCTAGGTCATGAAGATCTTTTTTGTACAGTTCTTCTGTGTATTCTTGCCATCTCTTCTTAATATCTTCTTTTTCTGTTAGGCATATATCATTTCTGTCCTTTATCAAGCCCATCTTTGCAGGAAATGTTCCTTTGGTATCTCTAACTTTCTTGAAGAGACTCTAGTCTTTCCCATTCTGTAGTTTTCCTCTATTTGTTTGTATTGACCACTGAGGAAGGCCTTCTTATCTCTCTTTGCTATTCTTTGGAACTCTGCATTCAGATGCTTATATTTTTCTTTTTCACCTTTCCTTTTAGCTTCTCTTCTTTTCACAGCTATTTGTAAGACCTCCTCAGACAGTCATTTTGCTTTTTTGCTTTTCTTTTTCTTGGGGATGTTCTTGATCCCTGTCTCCTGTACAATGTCACCAACCTCTGTCCATAGTTCATCAGGCACTCTATCATATCTTGTCCTTTAAATCTATTTCTCACTTCCATTGTATAATCATAAGGGATTTGATTTAGGTCACACCTGAATGGTCTAGTGGTTTCCCCTACTTTCTTCAATTTAAGTCTGAATTTGACAATAAGGAGTTCATGATCTGAGCCACAGTCAGTTCCTTGTCTTGTTTTTGTTGACTGTATAGAGCTTCTCCATCTTTGGCTGCAAGGAATATATAATCAATCTGATTTCAGTGCTGACCATCTGGTGATGTCCATGTGTAGAGTCTTCTCCTGTGTTGTAGGAAGAGAGTGTTTGCTATGACCTGTGTGTTCTCTTGGCAAAACTCTATTAGCCTTTGCCCTGCTTCATTTCGTCCTCCAAGGCCAAATTTGTGTGTTACTCCAGGTGTTTCTTGACTTCCTACTTTTGCATTCCAGTCTCCCATAATGAAAAGGACATCTTTTTTGGGTGCAGTTTTAAAAGGTCTTGTAGGTCTTCATAGAACTGTTCAACTTCAGCTTCTTCAGCGTTACTGGTTGGGGCATAAGCTTGGATTACCGTGATACTGGATGGTTTGCCTTGGAAACGAACAGAGATCATTCTGTCACTTTTGAGATTGCATCCAAGTACTGCATTTCAGACTCTTTTGTTGACCATGATAGCTACTCCATTTCTTCTCAAGGATTCCTGCCCACAGTAGTAGATATAATAGTCATATGAGTTAAATTCACCCATTCCAGTCCATTTTAGTTAGCTGATTCCTAGAATGCTGAAGTTCACTCTTGCCATCTCCTGTTTGACCACTTCCAATTTGCCTTGATTCATGGACCTAACATGCCAGGTTCCTATGCAATATTGCTCTTTACAGCATCGGGCCTTGCTTCTATCACCAGACACATCCACAGCTGGGTATTGTTTTTGCTTTGGCTGCATCCCTTCATTCTTTCTAGAGTTATTTCTCCACTGATCTCGAGTAGAATATTGGGCACTTATCGACCTGGGGAGTTCCTCTTTCCGTATCCTATCATTTTGCTTGCTTATAACCTAGAGAGCATATTAAAAAGCAGAAACATTACTTTGCCAACAAAGGTCCATCTAGTCAAAGCTATGGTTTTTCCAGTGGTCATGTATGGATGTGAGAGTTGGACTGTGAAGATGGCTGAGCATCAAAGAATCGATGCTTTTGAACTGTGGTGTTGGAGAAGACTCTTGAGAGTCCCTTGGACTGCAAGGAGATCCAACCAGTCCATCCTAAAGGAGATCAGTTCTGTGTATTCATTGGAAGGACTGATGCTAAAGCTGAAACTCCAGTACTTTCGCCACCTCATGCGAAGAGTTGATTCATTGGAAAAGACCCTGAAGCTGGGAGAGATTGGGGGCAGGAGGAGAAGGGGATGACAGAGGATGAGATGGCTGGATGGCATCACCGACTCGATGGACATGAGTTTGAGTGAACTCTGGGAGTTGGTGATGGACAGGGAGGCCTGGCGTGCTCTGATTCATGGGGTCACAGAGTCAGACACAACTGAGCGACTGAACTGAACTGAACTGTTTATGGGGTTCTCAAGGCAAGAATACTAAAGTGGTTTGCCATTCTCTTCTCCAGTGAACCACATTCTGTTAGACCTCTCCACCATGACCCATCCGTCTTCTGTGGCTCCACACGGCATGGCTTAGTTTCATTGAGTTAGACAAGGCTGTGGTCCGTGTGATCAGATTGGCTAGTTTTCTGTGATTATGGTTTCAGTGTATCTGCCTTCTGATGCCCTCTCCCAACACCTACCATCTTACTTGGGCTTCTCTTACCTTGGACATGGGGGTATCTCTTCACAGCTGCTCCAGCAAAGCGTAGCCACTGCTCCTTATCTTGGACGAGGGATATCTCCTCACGGCTGTCCCTCCTGACCTTGAACGTGGAGTAGCTCCTCTCAGCCCCCCTCACCCGTGCAGCTTCCCCACTTGGACGTGGTGTTGCTCCTCTTGGCTGCCGCCTCTGACCTCGGGCATGTGGTAGCCCCTCTTGTGCCGCCACCCCTGACCTCGGGCATGGGGTAGGTCATCTTGGCCACTGCTCCTGACCTCGGTAGTGGTGTAGCTCATCTCAGCCGCCACTCCTGACCTCGGATGTGGGGTAGCTTGTCTTGGCTGCTTCTGCACCGTCGCAGCCTGGCACTCTCAGTCGCCACCCCTGACCTTGGATGAGGGATAACTCCTCTCGACCATGCTTCTGCGTGGTCCATCTCAGCCACGCTTCATTGTGGTCATCTCAGCCACCACTCCTGACCTCGGATGTGGGGTAGTCAAAAATGGTTAACACAGTAAATTTTATGCTATGTCTATTTTACAATAATAAATGAAAAACTTGAAAACACAAATCTATGAAAAGAAAAGTTGAGCAAATTTATGTAGTTGGTATGGAGCACCCACAATAAAGAAATGCCATTTACAGAAACATGCTATTGGTGTGTGAAATAGCATGAAGTAGGAAATCCAAGAAGTGTGTTAATGTTCATAGAATGTTTTAAAAATTTTATGAAACAGAAAAATACTTTAAAACCTCTAAGAACCCTGGAAGTGCATACAGAAGCAGGAGTGTTTCTCTTGTGTCTGCTTCTCTTCTACTTCCTCCTTTCTGGAGCAGAATTCCAACCCTTTTCTAGAAGACTTTGAGATTACAGTCCTAAAACCGATGGCCAGTGGAGATGTGGGTTTATTTTCAGAGTTTTCCCTTAAGAGATTGTGGGCCAGTAGTTTCAAACTTATTTGCTGGGGGTAGGCATGGGAGTGACTCTTTTGTTCCCATTCCTACTGGAGATAGGTTATATATTGACCAAGGAATCTGCTGCTGCTGCTAACAGTCGTGTCTGACTCTGTGCGACCCCATAGATGGCAGCCCACCAGGTTCCCCCGACCCTGGGATTGTCCAGGCAAGAACACTGAAGTGGGCTGCCATTTCCTTCTCCAATGCATGAAAGTGAAAAGTGTAAGTGAAGTTGCTCAGTCATGTCCGACTCTTAGTGACCCCATGGACTGCAGCCCACCAGGCTCCTCCATTCATAGGATTTTCCAGGCAAGAGTGCTGGAATGGGGTGCCGTTGCCTTCTCCAACCAAGGAATCTAAGTGAGGCTTAACGAGAATGTTTGTTCACAGGTAAAGGAGAAGGCTTGAATGGATTTTTATAAGGGAATTCTATGCATACCTCATGACTCTGCTCTACAGACTACTGACCAAGAATGAGGTCTTGGATGACAAAGTATATTCTAGTTTATTCTTTACTCTGTACTCAGTGACTACAGAGTCACTGACTACAGTAATAAGTGACAGAGTCTTATTCAATAGGAAAGTACTGAAAATGTACTATAGCCCTTCCCTATAAACTCAGCTCTTAGCTATGTAGATTCCATAAAAACTTCTGATAACATAGAAAACAAAATTAGAGCAAAATATATGGAGAGTACATGTAAAAATAATCTTTCAAGAACATCATTCTTGGGGGGAAAATACAAAATAATCCAACACACAGCACAGATTACTAAAATAATAAAAAATCTAACAAAAAAAGACTGACTCAGCTAACTATTCTAATCAAGCTCAAAGAAATGGAAATAATGTTATATTTCTTTGTTCCAGATATCTCATAAAGCATAAAAGTACCAAGGTAAATCTTTCATAGACATTATATGAATCTAATCATGCAACACGTCTGAATTACTTAAAGCCTTGTCTGTGGGGTCAGAACTAGGTTTACCTCCCTGACCAACTGTAGCAAACTCATAATTGGACCAGTGGCCATGTTATGCACTTTAATTTTCTCAAGACTTCAAGAGTTGTTAAAAAAAATACAAGGTTCTTAACATGCATTCTTCTGAAGAAGTCACAGTGTTATATGAGTGTATTGATGTCCACATATACAAGAAGATCAAAGTTTTGAAGAGGATTTCTAAACTCAGCAGTCTAACAGAACTTCCTGGGCCCACAATGACAGAGCCAAAGTCTCATAATGTTGACAAATGAAGCTGTCCTTCTATGTAGTGGAAAAATAACCACATGAGAGATATGTGATCACGGTCTTCTTCTTTGATGTTTATTGAATGAGATAATTTAGGAAAAATGAAATCTATTCTGACAAATTCCATTTGAAAATCAACTCTAGGAATAAACAACTCACTCACTGGGACCAGAAACAGTGTGGCTAATTCTGAAGGTTCCCATTGGATTATGTCACACTGATCTAATTTATGAGTACATAAGCACACACAGAAAAAAAAAAGTAAAGGTATGTTTAGGTTTTAGAATATGCTATATGTCCATATACAACCTAAAAATGGTATAAGCATTTTTTAGTGTTCAGTACGTTTAAAATAACATAAATAAATGTATGTAAGATCATATTTGTGCCATAACTTTTTATATTTCTTTGGGCCAAAGATCTTACCTCATCCATCACATAAATTTCAAAGCTCAACTTTATAAAATTCTGGTATAATGTTGTTGAGGTTTCTTTTGTTCGTGTTTATCTTGCTAGCAGCTATAGTTAATGCCTAATTTATAATAAGAAAGTTCTTCAATATTTGTTGAATGAGGAAAGCTTATTGAATAGACTGAATAACTAGTTTTTCCATATAAAATAATACTCTTGAGAATTTATGAATGAGCATACTTTTACCAGTAAAATAGTCACTGAAAATATTTCTTTTTTTTTTAAATCATAGAAAAATATATCATTTCATAAAATTTGATACCTGGAAAAGATGTGTAATTCCCACATAAAGTTTCACATACAGAAAAGAGTTTTCTCTTTTTTCCATAGATTTTGGCTTGGCTCATCAATTAAATTAATAAATTTAATTCCTAGCACACACTGTATGGATCAGATCTTTACTTCAAATTTTATATATGCATAATAGATACTGTAATTAAATTACTACAACTATGATCAGTTATTAATATTATTATTATCACTACTATAATGCAATTGCTTAAAAGTTTCTGTAAAGGTAAAGTGACGTCGCTTAGTTGTGTCTGACTCTTTGCGACCCCATGGACTGTAGCCTGCCAGGCTCCTCCGTTCATGGGATTTTCCAGGCAAGAGTACTGGAGTGGGTTGCCATTTCCTTCTCCAGGGGATCTTCGCAACCCAGGGATCGAAGCCAGATCTCCTGCACTTCAGGCAGACTCTTTACTGTCTGAGCCACCAGGGAAGCTCAAAGGTACCTGTAAAGGTACATTTACCTGTAATTTATTACCTGTAAAGGTAAATGTTTGCTTAATTTCTCTATATCTTTTCATATATAAATTTAAAGACAAAATTGCCAATACTTGGCAGTCAAGTGTCTCAATTTAAGACACTCAGAGAACTTAGGTTTGGAGACTAAAATAACCCACAAATATATTAAAAGTTCAGAATTTTTTTAAACCTAGAAAATAAAACTATATTTTGTGCTTCTTTAGCATCCTCCAGAACCACTGTTCCTCATATGTCACTTGTTCCAACTGATCTGACATGATCAATCCCTGGTAGACTGGATAAATTCATTCAAGCACAACCTTGTAGAGCTTCAAATTATGCCATCCTTCAAACCACATTCCCAGGGTAATAACTATCAACACCATTAATCAGAAAGTATAATTTGAGGTGATCCTTCTACAAATTGCAAATGGGAACCAGTAGGTAAATCAAATCCCCTTTCCTCTCCTTCAAGTATCAGTCATGAGATACAAGTTCTAAACAATGGTCTCATAAGATAGAGAATGTTGCTACATTTAGCAGCAGCCAGCTCTATAAAGAATCATAATCAAGGATCTCCTACTATTTTTGTCCCTTATAGTCATTAATATATTGTTGTTGTTCAGTAACTCAGTCCTGTCTAACTCTTTGCAACCCCATGGGCTGCAGCACTCCAGGAAGTCTAATATGTAAAGTAGGATATGTGATTTTAGAGCTCAAGAAATTTAGGGATCCACTGACCCTGAACCTCAGGAACAAACCATTATTTTGCTAATCTAATTTCAGAGTGTGTCTAAACTAGCCAGATCCTGCATGTATATATAATGTATAATAAAAAAATAATATTATGTAATATAACAACAAAAAACAGCCTATTCCACACTTCTATTCTTCCTTATTCTGCTCAACAGATCAACCCTAAACATAAATGAGCCTTAATTTACTTAGAGAACCAACTTTACCTGTCTGTGTCTGAGAGAAGACCATTGTCTTCAAATTTGCCTACCAGGTCACATTTAGTGTCCCCAAAAACAGTAGTTTGCTTGATATTTATTGAATGAGATAATTTAAGGAAGGTGAAATCTATTCTGACAAATTCCATTTGAGAACCAACTCTAGGAATAAACACCTCACTCACTGGGACCAGAAGCAGGGTGGCTAATACTGAAGGTTCCCATAGGATTAAGTACTAACACTCACAGGACAACAGAAACAAGATTTATTCTGGGACTCCAAGCCACCCAGAAGAATAACCAACTGCTGTGAAAATAGGATGGCATTTGGAAGAAGATAAAGAAGGAACTCTGAATGCTGACTTTTCAGGCAAACAAGATGAGAACTCAAGGAAGATGCCAAAGACTGGTGATCTCCATTTCATAATTTTCATTTCCACAAGAGCTAAGAGCTATATCAAGAATACTGAACCTTGCATTTTCCAGTTCTGATAAAGCTGCTGTATGATTGCTTGCTTCTGTCATGTGTATGTATTATAGAACCTCAAAAAATTCTGTCCAAACTGCTATCCAAAGCACTGAACGAATGCTCGGTATGGTTGAATGATAAAGATTGAATGAAAGTGAAGCCTGAACAATTCTGACTTCCTATCCAAGTTTTCTTCTGCACTTATCATAATCAGTGGTGAGAAGACAGAATACCAACCTCTATGGCATCCATTAACATGTCATATTTGAACCCCAGAACTGTAATCTTGATTGGAATTCCTGGACTACAGCATATGCAGTTTTGGATTGGGTTTCCTTTTTTTGCTGTGTGCCTGGTGGCTCTTTTGGGAAACATCATTTTACTGATCATAATCCCTATGGAACGCAGCCTACACCAGCCCATGTACATCTTCCTGGCAGTGTTGGCAGCCACTGACATAGGACTCTGTGCAGCCATTGCTCCCAAGATGTTGGCTATCTTCTGGTTCAGGTCTTACTCCATGGCCTTTGACACTTGCTTAGCCCAGCTGTTCTTCATTCATGCCTTGCAGTGCATGGAGTCTGGTATTCTGTTGGCCATGGCATTGGACCGCTATATTGCCATCTGTGATCCTCTGAGGCACACATCCATTCTCACACCTTCAGTTCTGGGTCGCATGGTGGTGATAGTGGCAATTCGAGCTACAGTGTTGGTGGGTCTCTTACCCATTCTAATCAAAAGACTGCACCGTTTCCATTCCACTGTAATTGCCCACTCCTACTGTGAGCACATGGCTGTAGTTAAGCTGGCTGCAGAAGACATCCGTGTCAATAATACATGTGGTCTTTTCGTAGGTTTTACAATTCTGGGATTTGATATGATTTTCATCCTCATTTCCTATACCCTTATTTTCCAGGCTGTTTTACGTCTACACCAAAAGGAGGCACGGCTCAAAGCATTCAACACATGCACAGCTCACATTTTTGTTTTCCTTGAGTTTTATATTCTTGCCTTCTTCTCCTTCTTCAGCCATCGTTTTGGACACGTTGTCCCTTCTACTCATATTCTTCTGTCTACCATCTACCTTCTTGTACCACCTGCACTGAACCCTATTGTCTATGGGGTAAAAAATAAGGTAATTTGTAAGCATGTGGCACAGGTTTTGCTTCTGAATCATGGATCCCAGCAGTGATCTATCAAATGCCTCTGGACATGTAGAGAATATTTTTATTTCCTACAAAGGGAAAGAGTTCAGACTCTTCTTGTTAACTGTTGGGGTTTTATATCATCATGCTCTAACTTCAAAGCATTTATTTCCAAGACAGCTAAGTTGACATAAAAAGTGTTCAGGTTAACACTGATATTATTTATCTCTAATATATTTCTCTTCTAATATAATCTTTTCTTTTCCTTTCCTTATTTTTAATTTGTAGTTAATTTAGTTCTTCATAAGAGATCATTCTTTGATTTTAGTTTTCGAACTTTTGGTACTGGAATACCATCCAACCATTTTATCCTCTGTCATCCCCTTCTTCTGCCTTAAATCTTTCCCAGCATCAGGGTCTTTTCCAATGAGTCAGCTCTTCAAACCAGGTGGCCAAAGTACTGGAGCTTCAACTTTGGCACCAGTCCTCCAGTGAATATTCAGAGCTGATTTCCTTTAGGATTGACTGGTTTGATCTCCCTGCTGTTCAAGGGACTCTCAAGAGTCTTCTCCAGCACCACAGCTGGAAAGCATCAATTCTTTAGTTCTCAGCCTTCTTTATGGTCCAACTCTCACATTTGTACATGAATACTAGAAAAACAATAGCTTAGACTGTTTGGAACATTGTCACAAAATGATATCTCAACTTTTTGATAGCTGTCTAGGTTTGTTATAGCTTTTCTTCCAAGGAGCAAGCATCTTTTAATTTTGTGACCATTCACAGTGATTTTGGAGTCCAAAAAAATAAAATCTTCCACCATTTCCACTTTTTCTCCAACAATTTGCCATGAAGTGATGGGATTAGATACCATGATTTTAGTTTTTGGCATGTTGAGTTTTAAGCCAGTTTTTTCACTCTCTTCTTTCACCTTCGAGAGGCTCTTTAGTTCTTCTTCTCTTTCTGCCATTTAAGTAGCATCATTTGCATATCTGAGGTTACTGATAGTTCTCCTGGCAATCTTGATTTTGTTTTGTGAGTCATCCAGCCTGGCATTTCTCATGATGTACAATATATAATATACAGTGACAATATACAGCCTTGACATACTCCTTTCCCAATTTTGAACCAGCCTGTTGTTCCATACAAGGTTCTAACTGTTGCCTCTTGTCCTGCATACAGGTTTCTCGGGAGACAGGTAAGGTGGTCTGGTATTCCCATCTCTTTAAGAATTTTTCACAGTTTGTTGTCATCCACACAAAGTCTTTAATGTAGTCAATGAAGCAGAAGTAGATTTCTCTCTCTCTCTCTCTTTTTTTCCTGAATTGCCCTGATTTTTGTATGAAATGATGGATGCTGGCAATTTGATATCTGGTTCCTCTGCCTTTTATAAGTCCAGTTTTTACATGCAGAAGTTCTTGATTCACTGCTGAAATCTAGCTTGAAGAATTTTGAGCATAATCTTGTTAGCATGTGAAGATATGAGCTGCATGATTTCCAAATATTTAAACCTTGAATAATATGCTTAAGTCTTAATTTAGCTATATTGTATTCAGAGAATATGCTTTTCACAATATTAAACATTTGAAATGTGTTAAGACTTGAATTATGGCCCAGTTTAAGGTCTATTTTGTATATGCTGAGATGAATATGCATTATATAATTATTGAAAAGTGAGAAAAACAAGAACAAATTAAACATAAATAAGTTGAAAGATGGAAATGATTATGATAGAAAATGAATTAATAAAACATGAAGCAAATTACAGGAAAAAAGCCAGAGAGAGAGAATATAAATCACCAACACAAGGAAAGAACAAAGTCTTATTTTTACATGCTGTATACATTAAAATATTATAATGAAATATTGAAAATAAATTATTACCAATGAATTTGACTATGTAAACAAAATAAGCCCAATTCTTGAAAGATATAAATTACAAAAATTGTAAAGCAAAACATATAAAACCTGAGTATCTGTAAAGATATGAAATTTTATATCTGTAAAACAACTGAATATTCATAATTTTTCTTAATTATTTTTGAAAAAAATTGTATATATAGAATAGATGTTAAATACACAAACACATGCAATTTAAAAATCATACACATACACACACACACTGAAAATATTACCACAAGAAAAGTAACATATCCATCTTCTCATACAGTTACTTTGTGTGTGTGAGGGGAGAACACTGAAGAGTTACCTTATTAACAATTAAGTGCACAACACACTATTATTGACTATAGTTCACCATGTTGTGCATTAGGTTTTTCAAATGTATTCGTCTTACAACTGCAAGTTTATACCCTTTGATCAAAAGCTCTCTTTTCCCACTTTGGTACAGCCTCTGGTGACCATCATTCTTTTCTCTGTTACTATGAGTCTATGGGTTTGATTTGTTTTTAAACATTCAATATATAAATGAGATCATATTTGTCTTTCTGAATCTGGCTTATTTCACTTAGAGTAAAGTACTCCAGCTACATTTATGTTGTAACAAATGGCAGGATTTCCTTCTTTTTTTAAGGCATAATACATAGTTAGGTATCATATTTTTATATACACATTTATCTTTGAATAGACACTTAGGTTACTTCCATATCCTGGTTACTATGAATAATGACACAATAAACATGGGAGTATAGATAGCTTCATGAGATACAGATATTATTTCCTTGGGATATGTACCCAGAAGAAGGACTGCTGAATTATATGGTAGCTCTATTTTTAATTTTTTTAAAAATACCACCATACTTTTTTTCATAATGGCAATACCAACTTACATTCTCACCAACAGTGCACAAGGGTTCCCTTTTCTCCACATCCTCACGAACATTTGTAATCTTTAGACTTTTTGATAATAGCTCTTCTAACAGATGTGAGATAATGATAATTGTGGTTTTGATTTGCATTTCACTAGTGATTAGTGATGGTGAATGCCTTTTCATGTATCCTTATCTTAGGGGAAAATTTTTCAGTGTTTTATCATTGTGCATAAAGTTAGCCATAGAATTTTCCCTCTACTTCTAGTTTTCTGAGCACTTTTATCATGAGAGGGTGTTAGACTTTGTTAAATGTTTTTCTGCACAAGCTAGGATGGCCATGTGTTTTTGATTTTTGTGTAGTTTTTCTGTTTGTTTGCTTGCTTCTTTTGTTCCATTAATGTGGTGTTTCATACTGATTTTTGTTGTTGTTGAGCCACACTTGCATTCCTGAAATATATCCCAGCTTGGTCATGGTGTATCTTTTATTATGCTACTGGATTCAGTTAGCTAGTATTTTGCTGAGAAATTTTGCATCTATATTAATTAAGGATATTGGTCTGAAATTTTATTCTTGTTATATTTTTATTCAGCTTCGATAGTCTAAGTCCAGCCACACAGAGTGAGTATCCAGTCCTGAACATGTATTACCTACCACATTCCATGATATATACAGTGGTCCTTGTGAGCCTGCCCATATAACTCCAAGAAACATTTTCCTTCATATCCTTGTGGGGTGTTGGAACTGTCTGCTATTTGTCTTAACTCCTGTCCTTTACTCTAGGTGGACATAAGGCAGTGTTTGTCTTTAAATCTTTTTGACAAGCCCCTCTTCCTCCCACAAAGCTACTCTAGTCTAAGTGGCTGGGGAAAAAAGTGATGCTCTGTGCTGGTTTTTCAGTGAACCAACAGATAGGTCAAAATGCACACTTACAGTGTTTTTAGAAGTATTATATTATCTCCTGGCACTTGCAAGATACACCAGAAATTTGGGCCCCCATTCCCACAGCTACTGCTGAACTGTGAAATGGAAGATGGTAAGTGAATGACCAAAAATGCCATAAAACTTTCTTCCAAAATTCAGCTGCTTTTCTCCCCTCCTCATTAAGCAGGTCCCTGGTGGTTGTCATATTTTGATTAGATCTTGAATTCTAAAAAATGTTTATTCTGTCAGTTTTTGAAAGTTCATAGTTGTTTGAGTAGAGTAGCTTGATTCTCTGAGTTTCTTACTCCATCATTTTCCATGATGTAATTCTTAGTCCTTGTCTTTAACTGATGTTTATAAAAGATTATTCAGTTACATAGCAAACCATTAATGAAGAAATACCAAATGCATATCCTTATATCCATTTTAATAATAATCAAACCCTTCAGTATAACTATCTATCCCAAATCAGCTTAAGGAAGCTACTACTGGGTTTTATAAATCTTTTCAATGTTGCAATTCTTTGTGCTATATATGACAAAAATCACACTTTTTGATTAAAAGTTTTCTTAAAACTCAGCATTCAGAAAACTAAGATCATGGCATCTGGTCCCATCACTTCATGGCGAATAGATGGGTAAACAGTGGAAACAGTGACAGACTTTATCTTTTTTGGCTCCAAAAGCACTGAAGATGGTGACTGCAGCCATGAAATTAAAAGACACCATGGCGGATACATGTTGATGTATGGCAAAACCAATACAATATAGTAAAGTAATTAGCATCCAATTAAAATAAATAAATTTATATTAAAAAAAGAAAAAATTTAAAAAAAAAAGAAGAGCTATGACCAAACTAGACAGCATATTAAAAAGCAGAGACATTACTTTGCTGACAAAAGTCCATCTAGTCAAAGCAATGGTTTTTCCAGGAATCATGTATGGATGTGAGAGTTGAACTATAAAGAAAGCTGAGAGCCAAAGAATTGATGCTTTTGAACTGTGGTGTTGGAGAAGATTATTGAGAGTCCCTTGGACTGCAAGGAGATCAAACCAGTCAACCCTAATGGAAATCAGTCCTGAATATTCATCGAAAGGACTGATGCTACAGCTGAAACTCCAATAATTTGGCCACCTGATTCAAAGAACTGATTCATTGGAAAAGATCCTTATGCTGGGAAAGATTGAACGGAGGAGGAGAAGGGGATGACAGAGGATGAGATGGTTGGATGGCATCACCAGCTCGATGGATATGAGTTTGAGCCAGGGAAGCCTAGCATGCTGCAGTCCAGGGTCAGACACGACTGAGTGACTGAACTGAACTGATGACGAAAATTATCCATGAGTTTCCAGGCAAATGTGTATTTAAATCCTGAAAAGCAGCCTAATTCTAAAAGTGATTCATGTTTTTTTTTTGTATTTTTCAATTTTTGATCAAGCAATGCAATAACATAATAAATATGAGTTAACAATACAGACAATAAGCGAAAAACTATACTGACCATTTCATTATAAAAACTTAAATACTCTAGAAATCAATTTGGAAAGAGAATATCATGCTGTACTAACCACAGTCACTTGAATAAATACAGAGTGAGGTGATACTTAAACAGGACAAATTTGCAAATTTGAAGGATTTAATTCATTGCAAATATCAAGTGGCAGTGACTTGAATTCAACTACTAATATAATTTAACACCATTTTGTAAATGTTCCAAATTAGCCATAAAAGATGCACACACATATCAAATTCTACCTCCTCACAGTGCAGCTTTGTCTATGTATCTTTCTGAGCCCGATCGTAAGCAAAAAACCACACAGTGTTTGACAGAGAAAGTTTAATTTAAATAATTATTCACTTTAACTGGGGATTGAACTAATGAGGGACAGGCTAGTAAGAAAGGAAGAGAATTCTAAAGGATGTAGAAACAGCAGATATAAGACTGCCACTACCCCTAGGAAGGACTGAGATAGAGTACCTAAGAGGGGAGCCTCCCTTTTCTGATCTGAAATTCAGACCTCATTAGAGAAGGCACAGACTTGGATCACTGAATGTTCCTGTGATGCTGATCCAGTGGAACTTGCCAGATATCTATCTTCTAGAGGGTGCCAGGAAAAGCTGCTCATGGGTTCCTGAGGAAGCTGCCAGCTGCTAGGTGCTGCTTACTTCATACACTGTAGAACCCAGGCCCTGGAACAGTTGGCAAGAGTTGCAGGAGCCTGTTGGAGACTAGAGATGGCAACCAAACTATGTCTTTGAAATGAGTACATAAGATGTTGTTAGTGGCTCAGTCATGTCCAACTCTTTGTAATCATATGGACTGTAGCCTGCCAGGGTCCTGTGTCCATGGAATTCTCCAGGCAAGAATACTAGAGTGGGTTATCATTCCCTTCTCCAGGGGATCTTTGCTACCCAGGGATCAAACCTGGGTCTCCTGCATTGCAGGCAAATTCTTTACCGTCTGAAGCAGCAGGGAAACTCAAAGGATTAGAGTTAAGAACTAAATCTCCATCTGCCAGGATATCTGAATTTGTGTGTGTGTTGGTCGCTCAGTCATATCTGACTCTGAATCTAGAAGCAAAATTCTCTTCTCCCACAGTGCCTCACTAGTGCCCTCAACTGACAAAGTTTATCATTGTACCGGCTGGTAAAAAGGAAAAAAAAGGCGGGGGCGGGGGCGGGGGAGGGGTGAGGGTGAGGGTGAGGGTGAGGGTGGGGGTGGGATGAGGAAGCCATGGCACATTTTCACAAACAAGGAAAAGTGAATTTAGAGCTGAATTAAGACAATTCTTAATTGCAGCACAGGCTGCATGGCATTAATAAAGTGGTGGGCATGTGCAACTATAAACAGAGAATACAAGCAGGGTCATGTCTTCAGTGAGTGCAGTGCTCAAAGTGTCCTTACCTACATAGATAATCCCCTAAAATTCTCTTTAATATCTGTTTTAAAAAATCCCAGAAGATGGAATAGACAAACAGAAGTTCATTTTGTTCTGATACTATTGCCAGAAATAGGGAGAGGAAGTACAGACCAAAAGTGAATACTCAATAGCCTTGAAATCCAAGGTGAGAGAATTTGAAAATATGGGGTTGGGGAACTGCAAGGGAACTGCATTTATTAATTGGGTATTGATTACAAAAAGTAAATCTTCTGTTGTCTCCATGACTAGAGGCTGTTTTACAGTTTAGAGCACAGACATACCAAGGTTAGGTTCCTACCTCCCCATAGACTACGTGTGAGATGCACTGCCTTCCTTGAGGAATATATTTCAAAGGGGATGGTTACCAGGTCCTTGAGAAAGACATTTCTATGCTGTCAAACTCTCACTTTTAAATAACTTACATCTCAAAAGAGAAGGAAAATAATTTAACGGTTAAAAGTTTTCTAAAGTAAATGCTCTACAAGAAGAAAGAATAGTATGGTAAATACAGATTCACTGTAGTTTTGACACTCTATAATCCACAATATCCAATATATTTTTGCAGATTGCATGAGAATAGCTTTCAGGGAAAGGAAGGAGGAGTTGAGTTACTACAGATACTAAACAAGAAAAGCCCAAGGTCCCTGTTTACCACATAACTAAAATTTCTTTAGAGAAGGTCTACTCCCAGTGTAATTTACCAATCAGGATTGTGTTTTTCCCCTTTTGTCTTTTCTCCTTCCTTCCTCCATACCTTCCTTTTTTTTCTCTCTCACATTTTTTACTTTCTTTCAATGCAGCTGAGGGTCCATCTATAGAATTCTCTAAAAGATTAGATTTATAAAGTTAACCTAAGGAAAATTCCTTCTTACATCTTATGACCTTTGGTCATAATCTTATAAATAATAACAGATCATGTATTTGATGAAAAGCATTTGTATCATTTAGAAGGTCACTGATATCCTCTCTATAACCTTAACAATCAAGCTGTTGCTTTGCCCAAATAATTCATCTAAGTCCTCAGCAGATTTTAATATCAAGTATCACAAGCAAGTTCCCAAGGAGTATTAAAAAAGAATTTAATACATCAAATCATAGAACAATATCATTTTTTATCACTTTTAGAATAAGTAACATGTACTGATACCATTATTAAAATCAGGGTTTTATCAAGTCTTATAACACAGTCATATTTCAGTCATAAAATAGTAAAGTGTGATGCATATCTTGCACCTGGAACTTTTAAATCGCCACATTAGGGTCTCTCATTTTGGAAGTTTTGTGAATCTGTATTCCCAATAGTTCTTATTAGGTGACAGCAAAGAACTCTGGTTACATTCTAATACTGGGTATAGTTGTGCAACAGTTGTAGCCAAAGATGCTGTGGTGTGGGTGCATGGATATTAACATATTGTGTGTGCTGTTGCATTGACGTTACCCTTGTAGCCCCTAGAACATCGCCTAGATTGAACTCCACTACCATTACTGAAGCTGTTATTGAAGTTTAGCTACTCTCCAGAAACTCTGGGCACTCAGATGGGCACACAGAAATTCTCAGGTGATTCTCCGTTAGCCACAATTCTCATTGGGTGAGCGGATAGCTATTAATACATTTCCAAGTTCAAAGCCTGTCAGAAAAGAGCTGTTCCACTGATTTACATACTAGCCAGCTATCTGTTTTTCCTGGTGAGTTTCTTCTCCATGAATTGGAATCTAAAACAATTTGCTAAAATTGTTTTCAATTTTAGCAAATTTTAAAAGGAAGTGGAAAAGAGAGAATCAGGTGATCTTAATACTATCTCTCTCAGTAACAAACTTTCTTTTGGCATTCCACTTTTCCCCCACTCTGATCCAAGTTGTTTTGTCCATTTGTTTTTTAATCATTGATAGGAAAGATGAAAGAGATTCATGTCATTTAGAGACATAAGAGATGAAACAGTAATATAGTATCAGCCTCTTAACTACATGTGAGGAAAACTCAGAACTGACACGTCCCAGTTACTTAGTGTCAGGACAACATCAAAATACGGTTTCACACTCCTCAACCAATGTTTACCTACAAGCACTCTAACACTGCTTGTTTTATTAAAATAAGACGATACAGTTTATGGTTTGGAAAGTTGTCTGTGTGTGTGTGTGTGCATGCATGTATATTTTCAATTTAAGCAGGAAAGTTTATAAGATGTGAAGAGATGGTGAAAGATAGAGGCATCCTGTTGCCTTTAATAGCTTTGATGTCTGGTCTTCTCATTGTAACTACAGCTCATATCCTTTCCCCTGAAATACAGTCTTCTCTTTATCTGGGTGTATTAAAGTCTCATATTTTTGACTCTTGTTTCTTAGACTTTATACTACTTTCATTGAAGGTATCTTCCTATTCCTTTTTCTTTCTCTTTCATTTAGAGATTAGGAATGAACATTGTCTGCTTTGATTATCATAGAGAGAAAATTGCATAGAATGCACGCCTTTGCTGTCCTAGAAGCATTTTTAATATAAACTTTTTTAGAAAACTGGTTTTCCTAATCATGTGTTTTCCATCTACTTGGAATAATTTAAAGGAGGATACGATTATTTCTCCAGTGAAGTGGAAACATCAATTTAAATATGTGAAATTTATTGACTCCACCAAGTTCTATACATCAATGGGAAGTAATTTTTCTATTGTAACTGTGATCATTTTACTTGCTTACATAAATGTCCAATCTTATTGACTGACTTGAGGAAGGTTATTCAGCTCCAGAAAATTTATTGTCTCACGAAATTTTAGTCAATTCTTTATTTATAATGTTTCCTTGTTTGTGTATTTTAATTTTACACTTCCTCAAGAATCAGTAAATTGTCTCTGTCACACAGAAGTTCTCTACAGGTTCTGACAGCATGAACTACCAGAGACTAAGTGTTTATTTTCTCCCCCTTCGGTGTTGAATTATTATATATAAATTCATTTAGCCTTCCCACTAATTCAATGAATTAAGCAATATTATTATTTCTATTTGGGCTTCCCAAGGCGGTAATGGTAAAGAACCCACCTGCCAATGCAGGAGACCTAAGAGATGCATGTTCAGTCCCTAGATCAGGAAGATCCCCTGGAGAAAGGCATGGCAACCCACTCCAGTATTCTTGCCTTGAGAATCCCATGGACAGAGGAGCCTGGTGGCTACAGTCCATGGGTTACAAAGAGTTGGATATGACTGAAGTGCTTAGCACTCACGCACATTATTTCTGTTTATAGTTGAGTGAACTTAAAGAACTAGATAAGATTCCTCTTGAGGTAAATGTTAGAATCAGCATTTTAGATACTATGTCATATTTCTGAATTTCTATACCATGTTTTACATATTATATTTTATATTTTTATGAGATAATCAACCAGGTGTGGCCACAAGAGAAAAGAGGCTCAGGAAAGCAATAGTTATTATACTGCTGCTGCTACTGCTGCTAAGTTGCTTCAGTCATGTCCGACTCTGTGCAACCCCATGGACTGCAGCCCACCAGGCTTCTCCATCCATGGGATTCTCCAGGCAAGAACACTGGAGTGGGTTGCCATTTCCTTCTCCAATGCATGAAAGTAGAAAGTGAAAGTGAAGTCGCTCAGTCGTGTCTGACTCATAGCAACCCCATGGACTGCAGCCTACCAGGGTCCTCCGTCCATGGGATTTTCCAGGGAACAGTATTGGAGTGGGGTGCCATTGCCTTCTCCAAGTTATTATATTAATAGGTCCTAATAGAGACAAGAGGCATAGCAGGTCTTGCAGAGCCAAATGGAGAGTAATCAGAGTAAGTGGGAGGCAAAAGACAGGAGAAGCAAGTAGGGGGCAGGGAAGAACTTGGGTGCTTAGAACAAGGCTTTAATTGGGATTTCCATGGGGAAGTCATGACAGGGAAGGGTGAACAGGTTAGGATTCGCTGCTTTGAAAAATTTTTTGTGGGTTTTGAATATAGAGATGATCTCTGTTGCCCCTGGATGTTCAAGGCAGAAAAATACTGCCTCCTGGAGTTTGTGGGCCAGAGAAAGGAAGTATGGATTAGTTAGTTTGCAGACCCAAGATTTGCTGCTGGCTAGGCATTTTGCTATCACCCAGACAGACAGAGACAGCCTCTCCCCAACTGGAAAGGTTTTTTTTAAGATGTCAAAACATAATATGCATAAACATAAAACATAAAATTGTATGTATATAATATATAAAAAACCACATGTTACATTCTTATACTTATGAAGTATAAATAAATATATTTGTATATTACAGCAGTAATCCCTCTAGTTTCCTATCAAATAAAAATATATAAAATCCCATTCAGAGTGGTATTCTCTATTCAGTGTATTTGCCTATGACAAAAATCATACACAGAATAAAACTTGTGGATGATTTTAAGTTTGTATAATAATTAATGAAAAAGAAAAAAGAGTATATAAAGTCGCTTTAAGTTTTTTGAGTAGATTTCTAAAGAAAGAGAAGAGGGAAATTATAAAAATACCAGAAGTTTGGGTTGGGTGTGAAGCAAGGTAATTTGATCAAAAATATCAGAAATGATTTTCATTGCCAACAGAAAATACTAAAATGACAGAAAACATCTAGGTTAGGCTGAGCTCCATTATAAACAGTAGAGTGGCCCACAGGCAACTCTGTCCTTTTGTATCTGAAACAGATGATCATAACTAAAATATTTAAGCTATAGGGGTTACCCAATAGGTCAATTTTTATATGTTACCATCATATCCTAATTTATGGTGCCTTTTATTCAACTGACTTTTCATTTATCGTCTCAACTTTGTTTTCTTTAAGATCTGTAAGGATTTACGTTGTCTTCTATCCCAGTCTGCTTACACATCCATTTTGAAGCTAATGGGCCAGAATTTTTTCAGTAACTCAAGTTTTCCTCCACTACTGATAAAAGGACACCACTTCCATATAAATTCCAAAACCTGGATAAGAACCTGCACATGGGGCAATCATTTTTTTCTGGAGAGAACAAACCTCCTCACTGTCTCACCTGAGAGTCAATTCCAAGGTTTGTGAGTAGATATTTTACTTCCTGGTACTGTGGCTGCTAAGTCGCTTCAGTTGTGTCTGACTGACTCTGTGCGACCCCAGAGACGGCAGCCCACCAGGCTCTGCCGTCCCTGGGATTCTCCAGGAAAGAACACTGGAGTGGGTTGCCATTTCCTTCTCCAGTGCATGGAAGTGAAAAGTGAAAGTGAAGTCACTCAGTCGTGTCCGACCCTCAGTGACCCCATGGACTGCAGCCTTCCAGGCTCCTCTGTCCATGGGATTCTTCAGGCAAGAGTACTGGAGTGGGTTGCCATTGCCTTCTCCAATTTTACTTCCTAAACCAGAGTAAATGTGAAACCTGGGAAAAACTGCCACTTTCTGGAGATTCTAGTTTCAAACAAAGTAGATGGGGCTATGAGTTTGAGGAGCTAGTCTACGACTTCAATTGTCACAGAGGAATTTCACCTAATCTGAAAGATGTCTGGGGTTTAGAAGTCGATATAGACAAAAAAATTAATGTTGTCATCTGTGGCACAATCTGAGACCACTTTAAAAAATAGTAAGGTCAATGCCTTTAGAATCATAATTTTGACTTCTACAATTTCTAGGTGAGAAACACTGGACTCATCTTCCTTTTGCGTAAATATCCATACTGGCATTTGGAAAAGGTATTTAAGAATTCTATTATCATGCTGATTTAAGCTGATTTCCAAATATTTAATGCCATGTGTCCATATTTCCATCCATTTTTTTCATGATCTACAAGGAATGACAAAGAGAATCCCCTTCTTCCTTCCCATCCATAATTTGTCTGTGAAGAGGTATCAGGATCAGTGGTGAGGAAAGGATTCATGAGCCTTATGGGATCTACTAACATGTCATATCTGAACCCGAAGACAGTGATCCTGATTGGGATCCCTGGACTGGAGCATGTACAGTTTTGGATTGGATTTCCCTTCTTTAGTGTGTGCCTGGTGGCTCTGCTGGGGAACATTGTTTTAATAATCATTATTGCAACAGAACGCAGTCTTCACCAACCCATGTACATCCTCTTGGCAGTGTTGGCAGCCACTGACCTAGGACTCTGTGTAGCCATTGCTCCCAAAATGTTAGCTATCTTCTGGTTTGGCTCCTATTCCATGGCTTTTGATGCTTGCCTCACCCAACTCTTCTTCATCCACGCTTTGCAGGGCATGGAATCTGGCATACTGTTAGCCATGGCCTTTGACCGCTATATTGCCATCTGTGATCCTTTGAGGCATGCATCCATCCTCACACCTCTCTTTCTAGTCCAGATGGTACTGATGGTGGCGATTCGGACAACAGTGCTTGTTGGGATTTTACCCATTCTACTAAAACGACTGCAAATTTTCCAATCGGTGGTTATTGACCATTCCTACTGTGAGCACATGGCTGTGGTCAAGTTGGCTGTGGAAGATGCACACATTAACAGATCATATGGGCTTTTTGTGGCCTTTGCAATTCTGGGTTTTGACCTGATTTTTGTCTTCATTTCCTACATTCTTATTTTTCGAGCTGTTTCTCATCTTCCTCAGAAAGAGGCACGACTCAAAGCATTCAATACCTGCACTTCCCATATTATCATCTTCCTAGAGTTTTATATCCTTGCTTTTTTTTCCTTCTTCAGCCACCGTTTTGGACATGTATCACCCTATACTCATATATTCTTATCTACCATCTATCTGCTTGTTCCCCCTGCCCTAAACCCCATTGTCTATGGTGTGAAGACCATGGAGATCCGCAAACGAGTTGCTCAGATTTGTATTATGAAGCATGACTCCCGGTAGTAATCCAAAAATAATATTACACAGGAAAAAATATATTTTTAGGTTTAAGATGAAGACTTCTTGTACCATGTCTATTTTGATGAGATTTTTACATCATAATGATCTCCACTAAAGAATGCATATTCCCAAAACAGGAACAATCAGACTATGAGATAAACTTAGGTGAAAAAAATATATGTATCTCATAACTTCTTATCAACCCTTCATCTCTCCCTTCCTTTCTTCCTTTATCTTTTTGCCTTCCTTCCATCATTCTTTTCTCTTTTTTTCCCTTTCTTTTATTGTTTACAAGGAAACAAGACATAAGATTCCTTGTATCTTCCTGTAATATCAACAGGCAGTTTATCACTTGGATGTGCAAGATTGACCCAGATATATCCATTATTTAAAAAGAATAAATCTAATTTAATTTTACTTAAGTTATGTTAAGACAAGAACAAAAGATTTCAGTTCACATGTGAGAAGCAACTACTTTATATTTTTTTAGGGAATCAGAGAGGATCTCATATAGACAGTCATGGCAAATGTGAGATTTGAATAATGTTTCATTTAAAATGATGAACGCAGCACTGTTCATAATAGCCAAGACATGGAAGCAACCTAGATGTCCATCAGCAGATGAATGGATAAGAAAGCTGTGGTACATATACACAATGGAGTATTACTCAGCCATTAAAAAGAATACATTTGAATCAGTTCTAATGAGGTGGATGAAACTGGAGCCTATTATACAGAGTGAAGTAAGCCAGAAGGAAAAACATAAATACAGTATACTAACGCATATATATGGAATTTAGAAAGATGGTAACAATAACCCGGTGTACGAGACAGCAAAAGAGACACTGATGTATAGAACAGTCTTATGGACTCTGTGGGAGAGGGAGAGGGTGGGAAGATTTGGGAGAATGGCAATGAAACATGTAAAATATCATGTAGGAAACGAGTTGCCAGTCCAGGTTCGATGCACGATGCTGGATGCTTGGGGCTGGTGCACTGGGACGGCCCAGAGGGATGGTATGGGGAGGGAGGAGGGAGGAGGGTTCAGGATGGGGAACACATGTATACCTGTGGTGGATTCATTTTGATATTTGGCAAAACTAATACAATTATGTAAAGTTTAAAAATAAAATAAAATTGGAAGAATAAAAAAAAAAAAATAAAATAAAATGATGAAATTGTGTTAAACATAACTTAGTTTTTTTTTTTAACATTCTGATATTTTATTGTAAAACTTATGGGAATTATTATTATTTATTTATTTTTTTCATGTGTTCCCCATCCTGAACCCTCCTCCCTCCTCCCTCCCCATATCATCCCTCTGGGTTGTCCCAGTGCACCAGCCCCAAGCATCCAGCATCGTGCATTGAACCTGGACTGGCATCTCGTTTCATACATGACATTTCACATGTTTCAATGCCATTCTCCCAAATCTTCCCACCCTCTCCCTCTCCCACAGAGTCCATAAGCCTGTTCTATACATCAGTGTCTCTTTTGCTGTCTCGTATACAGGGTTATCGTTACCATCTTTCTAAATTCCATATATATGTGTTAGTATACTGTATTGGTGTTTGTCCTTCTGGCTTACTTCACTCTGTATAATAGGCTCCAGTTTCATCCACCTCATTAGAACTGATTCAAATGTATTCTTTTTAATGGCTGAGTAATACTCCATTGTGTATATGTACCACTGCTTTCTTATCCATTCATCTGCTGATGGGCATCTAGGTTGTTTCCATGTCCTGGCTATTATAAGCAGTGCTGCGATGAACATTGGGGTACACGTGTCTCTTTCCCTTCTGGTTTCCTCAGTGTGTATGCCCAGCAGTGGGATTGCTGGATCATAAGGCAGTTCTATTTCCAGTTTTTTAAGGAATCTCCACACTGTTCTCCATAGTGGCTGTACTAGTTTGCATTCCAACCAGCAGTGTAAGAGGGTTCCCTTTTCTCCACACCCTCTCCAGCATTTATTATTTGTAGACTTTTGGATCACAGCCATTCTGACTGGTGTGAAATGGTATCTCATAGTGGTTTTGATTTGCATTTCTCTGATAATGAGTGATGTTGAGCATCTTTTCATGTGTTTGTTAGCCATCTGTATGTCTTCTTTGGAGAAATGTCTATTTAGATCTTTGGCCCATTTTTTGATTGGGTCATTTATTTTTCTGGAGTTGAGCTGTAGGAGTTGCTTGTATATTTTTGAGATTAGTTGTTTGTCAGTTGCTTCATTTGCTATTATTTTCTCCCATTCTGAAGGCTGTCTTTTCACCTTGCTAATAGTTTCCTTTGATGTGCAGAAGCTTTTAAGTTTAATTAGGTCCCATTTGTTTATTTTTGCTTTTATTTCCAATATTCTGGGAGGTGGGTCATAGAGGATCCTGCTGTGATGTATGTCAGAGAGTGTTTTGCCTATGTTCTCCTCTAGGAGTTTTATAGTTTCTGGTCTTACGTTGAGATCTTTAATCCATTTTGAGTTTATTTTTGTATATGGTGTTAGAAAGTGTTCTAGTTTCATTCTTTTCAAGTGGTTGACCAGATTTCCCAGCACCACTTGTTAAAGAGATTGTCTTTAATCCATTGTATATTCTTGCCTCCTTTGTCAAAGATAAGGTGTCCATATGTGCGTGGATTTATCTCTGGGCTTTCTATTTTGTTCCATTCATCTATATTTCTGTCTTTGTGCCAGTACCATACTGTCTTGATAACTGTGGCTTTGTAGTAGAGCCTGAAGTCAGGTAGGTTGATTCCTCCAGTTCCATTTTTCTTTCTCAAGATCGCTTTGGCTATTCGAGGTTTTTTGTATTTCCATACAAATTGTGAAATTATTTGTTCTAGCTCTTAACTTAGTTTTTAAAACACTATAACTCAGGTAGTTATGTAGGAGTATGTGCAGATATGTGTGAATCTAACTTCCTTGAGCATTTGATTCATGAAAAGCAGAATCAAATATGCCTTCACCAGTTCTTCAGGCCAGAATACTGAAGTGGGTAGCCATTCCCTTCTCCAGGGGATCTTCCCAACCCAGGGATCAAACCCAGGTCTCCCGCAATGCAGGTGGATTCTTTACCAGCTGAGCTACTAGGGAAGCCCCTCAGGAGTGATTAAAATTATACAAATCATTCTGCATTATGAAGTTATGTATTAATATCCAAGTAATATGATCCTTGACACCATTTAATAGCCCAAACACAGTCTTTTGTATTGGGTAGGTGAGCAATTCCTCTTTTCAAAGTTCCTATTGACTAGCATTGCTTGTCATGGCTTTAGAAGGAGTTCATTTTCTGTCTGTATTGTTGCAACTCACTATGAACTTATTTTTTTTACAAAAGGTCATTAGGAGACCCTGACAAATTTTGAGATACTGTCCACTAATCTGAGCCAGTACTCTGATGATGCACATGGAACAGGTTCTTTTTTCCCCACTCTTTTTATCCATACAGCTCAAAAAATATTACAAAAAAACCTAATACTCTGATGTTTAAGCCATCTCTCCCTTAGTCTCATTTTCACATCAGACCTTCCTGTCCAGTGTCTACAGCTTGAGAGCATACATGCCACCACATGAACACCAATAAGTCTTAGCTCAGGTTTGTCATCGACCACAGCTGTTTGTCTCCTTCCCCTTGATGACCAAGGAAGTTCAGTTCAGTTGCTCACTCATGTCTGACTCTTTGTGACCCCATGGACTGCAGCACACCAGGGCTCCCTGTCCATCACTAACTCCTGGAGTTTACTCAAACTCATGTCCATTGAGTCAGTGATACCATCTGACCATCTCATCCTCTGTCATCCCCTTCTGCTCCCGTCTTCAATCTTTCCCAGCATTAGGGTCTTTTCCAATGATTCAGTTCTTTGTATCAGTGGCCAAAATATTGGAGTTTCAGCTTCAGCATCATCCTTCCAATGTATATTCATAACTGATTTCCTTTAGGATGGACTGGTTGGATCTCCTTGCAGTCCAAGGGACTCTCAAGAGTCTTCTCTAACACCACAGTTCAAAAGCATAAATTCTTTGGTGCTCAGCTTTCTTTATAGCCCAACTCTCCTATCCATACATAACTACTGGAAAAACCATAGCTTTGACGAGATGGACCTATGTTGGCAAAGTAATTTCTTTGTTTTTTAATATGTTGTCTATGTTGGTCATAACTTTTCTTCCAAGGAACAAGCGTCTTTAATTTCATGGCTGAAGTCACCATCTGCAGTGATTTTGGAGCCCAAAAGGATAAAGTCTGTCATTGTTTCCACTGTTTCCCCATCTATTTGCCATGAAGTGATGGGACCAGATGCCATGATCTTAGTTTTCTGAATGTTGAGTTTCAAGACAAGTTTTTCACTCTCATCTTTCACTTTCATCAAGAGGTTCTTTAGTTCTTCTTCACTTTCTGCCATAAGTGTGGTGTCATCTGCATATCTGAAGTTATTCATATTGATCAAGGTAATGACCTGTACTATTTCTTAGAGAAGGAATAAAAGATCAAAGTTTTATTACCTCATGATGGGCTCAAACAATAAACAGGTAAGTATGACATTAGAATGGCCCTATCAAGAGTTCTCCCCAAAGCAAACCAAAGCTAGAATTTTAGTGTATGTTGTATAACTGGGGATTGATACATGAAAAATCTTGCGAGAGAGGAAGCAAGTAAGACAGTGAAGAGAAGAAGCTAATAAAGTAATCATGACTGAGATTACTGCTGTAGATTACCAGAGCTTTTTCCTGCTAGGAGTACTGTAAAATGTAAGAAACACACCTACAAATTGTTCCCATGGGGGACCAGAAACATGGGATATTTATTTAACAATCTCCAACTGGTTCCACATAGGAAAAGGAGTATGTCAAGGCTGTATATTGTGCCCTACTTATTTAATTTCTATGCAGAGTACTTCATGAGAAATGCTGGGCTGGAAGAAGCACAAGCTGGAATCAAAGATTGCGGGGAGAAATATCAATAACCTCAGATATGCAGATGACACCACCCTTATGGCAGAAAGTGAAGAGGAACTCAAAAGCCTCTTAATGAAAGTGAAAGAGGAGAGTTAAAAAGTTGGCTTAAAGCTCAACATTCAGAAAACGAAGGTCATGGCATCTGGTCCCATCACTTCATGGGAAATAGATGGGGAAACAGTGGAAACAGTGTCAGACTATTTTGGGGGGCTCCAAAATCACTGCAGATGGTGATTGCAGCCATGAAATTAAAAGACGCTTATTCCTTGGAAAGAAAGTTATGACCAACCTAGATAGCATATTCAAAAGCAGAGACATTAACTTTGCCAACAAAGGTTCGTCTAGTCAAGGCTATGGTTTATCCAGTGGTCATGTATGGATGTGAGAGTTGGACTGTGAAGAAAGCTGAGTGCCGAAGAATTGATGCTTTTGAACTGTGATGTTGGAGAAGACTCTTGAGAGTCCCTTGGACTGCAAGGAGATCCAACCAGTCCATCCTAAAGGAAATCAATTCTGAATATTCATTGGAAGGACTGATGCTAAAGCTGAAACTCCAATACTTTGGCCACCTCATGCGAAGAGTTGACTCACTGGAAAAGACCCTGATGCTGTGAGGGATTGAGGGAAGAAGGAGAAGGGGATTACAGAAGATGAGATGGCTGGATAGCATCACTGACTCCATGGACATGAGTTTGGGTCAACTCTAGGAGTTGGTGATGGACAGGGAGGCCTGGCATGCTACGATTCATGGGGTCGCAAAGAGTCAGACACGATTAAGTGACTGAACTGAACTGAACTAAACTCTCCATATAAGAAAAACAAAGAAGCTTTAAGTATTACCACTAGCTGGGTTGAGTCAAAAGTATCAGAAACGATTGCCAGCAATTAATTTACTTTTATTAATTCTAAAGACACTGTCTGTCATAATATACAGAGTGGAAATATATCACATTCTACAGAATGTTATTATTGGCAGATTCCAACAATGGTTATAATTATTTTTTGTAAATGAACGGTTTGAGGGGTATTTAGTTAGAGAAAAGTGCTTCTTTCTTCTATATAAATTACCATTCCATACCTGTTCCCAATCCACTTTTTTTTTCTGGTATACTACCTGGAATGGATTGAGTTTTTTCACAGTGGAGCATGGGCCAGACAAGAACCTAATTTCTTAAATTGAGAGAGGAGAAAATTGCTGTTGTGCAGAATAAGGTGTGTTGTCTGGGAAAGGAACAGATGTGTTGGTGTGTCCTGGCTCTCTCATCAATTCCTATTAATTCCTGTATACATAAAGTGAAGGTGTATTGACTACCTTGGAATCTCTATAGGAAAAAAAAATTCAAAAACTGAGAGTAGACTACATGTATGAGATTGATGTGGGAAGCACTGAAAATAATCATTGGAGACAATGCTAAAAATGTTTGGGACCATAACATCAAACCTTTGATAGGCAGTTAATAGCGATTTTGCATATCTACTGATGATGTAATTGGTGTGTACATCAGATATATGTGCATACAGAAGTTCCTGTGAATGTATGCATATCTCAGGTGAGGTGTATAGGTGAATACAAATATATATATGTTATCATATTCCAGAAAAAAAGAGTTTATAAACAAATAAGATGATTGCAAGGCTGTATATGAAGGAAATAGCATGTCTATTTGTATATACTTATGTGAGTAAATATCATCTATGTGATATTTGTTCTAAACAGATTTGAGGGTGTCTATATTATAAACATTAGAGGTATGAAGATGGGTATGATTTGCATGTATAGGTCCCTTGGCTTATGAATTGGTGTTTAATAATGTTTTTTAAAAAGCTAAGACAAGGGTTTAGAACTGGTTTGCATGAGGTGAAAAGTTCAATTTCTGGGCATGCCATTGCCCTTAAAGAAATGTCAGTGTAAGAGGGATAGGGTGGGGAGGGAGGTGAGTTCAGGATGGGAGGGACATATATATACCTGTGGCTGATTCCTGTTGACATATGGCAAAAACCATCACAATATTGTAAAGCAATTATCCTTCAATTAAATAAATTAATTAAAAATAAAGGTAAAGAGTGCAGACTAAAACTGAACTATAGAACAGATCACAGATGACTGAACGCCAAAGAAACTGGCAGTACAGACAGGCCATATTGTTTGACGATAAGCATTAAGGAAAACAAACTGAAGAAAGTCTCTTGAGGTGGGAAGAATTTTGACTAAGATCAAGGAAAATGCTTTCTAAGTAGCTAGAGAATGAGCTAAAACAGCAGTAATGTGTTATTTCTTTACAAATAAAGAGTCAGGTCTGGCTAGACTGATGCCTGTTCAGTGATTTAGTCAAAGTAGAGCACCTGGCATGGAGTTTGAAACCAAGTCATGTAGAACTTGAATGCTATGCTATGGAGTTAAGCCATTATCTTAAGCAACAGGCTGTTGAAGATTTTAACTGGACAAAATGAGACATCTGTTTGAAAAAGATGACTCCAGGTGGGTGCAGAGTCAATGAAAATTTTGAATATGAGAGAAATTGAATATACGCAGGTTAGTTAGAATTTTGTAGCACAGAGATTGAAAGTAATGAAAATATAAGACAGAAAAAAGACAAAGGAGATATGCAAAGAAATATTGGTCATTGGTTGGATAAAAGGTAGGAAATAAGTAATTCAAAGGTTGTGTATTTAACTCGGGTCAAAAGAACAAAAGAAGTGAAGGCTACAGAGGAACAATCTAGCTGACAAGGAGATAAGGAATTATTTTGGAAAGACTTACTTTTAAGGTACATATGAAGAGAAGAGTGGTTCACAACATTGTTGCAATGTTTTCTGGAACACAGCTATAATTCAGAGTTTAAGTCATAGATCTGGGTGTTCTGGTTTGTGAAAACTTGTGAGGTTGGATAGGTGGAAGGAAAAAAGTGAAGCTAGAGAAAAAAATAGCTTCTTTGAGTTCTTTAAAAGTTGGTTTATAACACTATATAAGATGTGCATGTACAATATTATATTTCATGTTCTGTATACACTACAGTGTGCTCACCACTTAATACTTATTTTCTGCACGTCATCATACAGTTGACCTTTGCCCATTTTACCCTTCACCCACCCTTCTTCCTTCTGGTTACCACTACTCTGTTCTCTGTATTTCTGTTTGATTTTGTTTTCATTTTATTTACTCATTTATTCATCTATATTCCTCATATGAATGAAACAATATATTTTTCTTTTTTTCTTTGCCTTATTTCGCTGAGCATAATACCTTCAAGATCCATCCATGTTGTCACAAATAAAAGGATTTCACCTTTTTTTTTAACTGAAAAGTGTTTGATTATAGGTGTGTGTGTACATGTGTATGCATATATATGTATATATATACACACCATATCTTTATCCATTCATCTGTTGATAGACACTTAGGCTGCTTCCATGTCTTGGTTATTGTAAATAATGCTGTGATGAACATGTGATGCATATGCAGCTTTTAATTAGCATTTTCATATTTCTATGATAAATACCTGGAATGGCTGGACCACATGGCAGATGGCCAACACGCACATGAAAAGATGTTCAGCATCACTAATTCTATGGGGAATATGAGTCAAAACCATAATGAGAGACACTACCTCATACCAATCAGAATGTCTATTATCAAAAAGGCAAGAGATAATAAGTGTTGGTGAGGATATGAAGAAAAGATAACCCTCATACACTGCTGGTGGGATTGTAAATTGGTGGAACACTATGAAAAACAGTATGGAAATGGAGGTTACTAAAAAAAAACTAAGGCTGTCTTTTTTTTTTTTTTTTCCATTTGTAAAATCTTACCTATCAAGTCCAATCTACTGTATATTGGTGCTATGTTCTGACACTGAGTAACTCTCTAAGGATTACACTTCTCTATTAAAACCTTTCAGACAAAAAAAGGGGCTCAGTATTTATTGATATGGTCATGGATACTTATACATGTTTATTTCAATTAGGGTTATTTTCAATAATATATAATTCTGTTGGTGAAATATCTGAAACATAAATGTGGAAGAAAAATCATTATATCAACAAAAACTTTGGATAATTGTTTTTATCCATAGGTTTTAAGATACATGCCTAAATTCAGTTTACCTCATTTGAAAAAAAATTTCCAATTTATGTTATGTGATGGAAGTAGATAAACAATAAAATTAATTACAAAATGTTCTCCTGTTTTATTACACATAAGCATTTAGGAAGGATTGCTTGTCATGAAGTTTTCATAACAACTACATCTTGATGGAAATGACATGCCCCTGCTACATTCCCACACTGACCAAGTCCTTCTCTTGCCTTGGTTTATACTTTTCCTCACTAAGCCCAATTCTGACAGGAATTATCTCTACCTACAACGTAACATGATTTCCAGCTCCATAGGTACCAACATCAATCTCCTTCACAATGGAAGATTCGTAGCACCCACTCCCGCATTTGCTTGGTCCGAGCCCCATAAATCAAAGGGTTAATCATGGGAGGCACCAAGAAGTAGAGATTGTCAATGATAATCTGTAGGTGGGGAGCCATATGATAGCATAAAATCTGGGCCAAGACAGAAAAGATAACAGGGGAATAAAAGAGAGCAATGACACAAAGATGAGAGCCACATGTGCTGAAAGCTTTGCCCCGTGCCTCCCAAGAGGGTATCCGAAAGACAGCATGAAGGATCAGCCCATATGACAGAATGATAAAAAACAGATCAAATCCCACAGATGCTACAATAACCATAAGGCCATAGACAATGTGGTCAGAGAGGTCTCCACAGGCTATGTGCACCACAGCCATGTAGGCACAGTATGAGTACGCAATGATGTGAGTTTGGAAGCTTTCCAGTCTTTTCACCAGGATGGGTGCTGGGGTCAGCACTGCCACTGCCCTTGCCAGGACAGTCAGTGCCATCTTCGCAAGCAGGCTGTTACTAAGGACAGTTGTATATCTCAGAGGGTGCCAGATAGCCACAAATCTGTCAAAAGCCATAGCCAGAAGGACCCCAGACTCCATGACATAAAATGATGGGATGAAAAACATCTGTGTGAGGCAGGCATTAAAGCTGATTTCCTTGGCATTCATCCAGAAGATGCCCAGCATGCGGGGCACAGTGACACTGACAAGAGACAGGTCAACAACTGACAGCATGGCCAAGAGGAGAAACATGGGCTCGTGAAGACTCTTCTCCACCCTGATGATACATAAAATGGTGGCATTGCCAATGACAGCAACAACAAACACCAAGAAAAAAGGCACAGAGAACCAGACATGGGAAGATTCCAGGCCAGGAATTCCAGCCAGGACAAATATCAAGGGCTGAGGGATGGAGTTGTTGCAAGAGGACATCCCTCTCCAGACCTCCTCAAGGTCTAATTCCTAGAGAGAAAGAAAGGAGGGACATTTTGAAATCACTGCATCATTTGAAGCTAAAATGCTGGGTACTATAGTAGTTTATGGCGATTAGCAAAATTTACCAACTAGTGAACAAATAAATGTTGCAGCTAATGGAGTTAAGGAAGGAGATAATTCTCAGTTACTTTCTCTGCAGGAGAGAGAAGCAGTCTCAGGGAAAAATTCTCAATAAAAACATACCAACTCTGCTGTGTAAATTCTCCTGTTGACTTGATCCTGTTTAATATTCAATGTATATAAACTTGTAGGAGAGTTTTTTTTTTTTCCCCTCAGAGAACAGGACCTGAAAGGAGACCCAATATATTCATTACAGGCATGACATGGGGATGTGGATGAGCTAGAAAGCATGGTTTTCACTCACGAAGTTGAATATCATCATCCGAAGGTCCTCATTTCTTGAGACTGGGCTTCGTGCTTCAGAATTCTTCTCTGGAGTGTTTTTTTTTCTTTATTTTGACCAATAACCTAGGAAATTTGCTGATCTTACATGTGAAAAATATGGTTTTCTGGAGGAATAACTGATATTTTGAAGGACAAAGGTAGAGTCAAAAATACCTCAATAGATAATAATTTCATATTAAAATTTTATATATATATATTCATGTGTTTTTGTATAGCAACCATAATTTAGAAGTTAATGGTAACATATTTCTATATAAATAAGATTATATTTGTTAAATATGTTAATATACATAACAAATAGAAATACATATTTACAAATTATTTGATGACAGCTATAGGTTAAAGACCATAAAATACTAAATTTCACTATTAAGGTCTGGACTTCACATTTTATTAGAAATATTCCAATTATATAATATTTATAAAAGGCAATCACAGAAAAAATAGAAGCTTCAACAGATGCTTAAAATACAGAGATGAGAAAACATAATACAAAGTTGCTTTAAAAAATAAAAGTACATGGCAAGGGGGAGTGGGACGGAGGCTCTAGAGGAAGGGATATATGTATATATACAGTCCATGAAATTCTCCAAGCCAGCATACTGGAGTGGGTAGCCTATTCCTTCTGCAGCAGATCTTTCCGACCCAGGAATTGAACTGAGGTCTCCTGCACTGCAGGTCAATTCTTTACTAACTGAGCTATCAGGGAAGCCCATGTACACATATAGCTGATACACACTGAGGCACAGTAGAAGCCAACACAACATGGTAGAACAACTATACCACAATAAAAACATACAGTAATATTAACACTGTGTCCTTTTTTTGTTTTCACAAACTTCGATTATTTGTCTTTTTGCCAATTACTTTACTCTAAATACTTAGGATCCCAAAACACAGTGGCAAAAAGTACACAGCTTTTATACATCATAAATTGATTTATGAAGATCTAAGTATTTCATGTATCAACCACCTTTGGTAAAAGGCAAGCCACAGCCAAATGACAGGCAGGTCTCCTAGCAGGTAACTTGGTATAGTAAAAATAATACGGTCTTTAGATAACGCAGCTGTGATACAATTTCAACCCTGCCACTAATTCTATGTGACTTGACCATAAAGTGTCCAAGGCTGTGAGCCTCTTTCCTCATCTCAAAAATGAGATGAGCTTTACCTTGCAAAACTTCTGTGAGAATTAAGTACATCATTAAATCATAAATTGTATAAAATGTACAATGTTTCTGGCCTAATTCTTTTAATGTTTCTGTGCTCTACAAATGCAATTTTCTTCTTTTTTAATAAAGTACAAAGATTAAGTGAGATGTGCCAAAAATAAAGTCCTTTTTGCTTTGTGTTTATGAGGATAATAACTATTATAAGGATAATAACTAGTCTTGAACGGATACCATAAGAAGGACTACATGATGGCCCTGATAAAATATGTAATTTTATCCTTAATCTTTTTCCCCCTTAGATGTGTATTATTTTACCATAGCTATTATCACTAGGTTCTAACAAAGTACAAATAATTTGGCAGCCTGTAAAATCCCATTTCCAAGCCATCTTTCTAAAAAAGCGTTTTAGAAAAGGTTGGAAGGGCCATAAACTTACATTCAACCTCTGTACTTTTCTACCATCGTGTGTTTCCATAAATAACCTTTAATCAGTACTTTATGGATCCTTACCAGAAAGTCATTTCTTCCTGATCTCAGCAATCCATCTCTAATACAATAGGAGACCTCATCTGAGGGCTTGAGTACACTAGAAAACCAGAAACCTGGCAGTGATAATAGAAAAGACGGTGTACTTTAAGCACCATGTCAATTTATCAGCATCCAAGAGAAGGTAATTTGAAAGTTTTCATTTTGCTCATGGCCACTGAGGTCAGCATTAAACATTTCTTAGAACTGCCCCAAAGTAGCCTCCTCTAACAACTTTTCATAAATCTGTCAGGTTCAATGTGTTCAAAATAAGAACTGTGCATTCTATGTCTCTACTCAGTGTTATTGAAAAACATCTTTTGAAAGTGCATTGGTGGTTTTAAAAATACACAGAGAAAAAAATTGAAACATACATTTTCTAAGCAAAATTATATTAAAGAGTTTGTCTTTTTTAAAATTGAAGTATAGCTATTATACAGAGTGAAGTAAGCCAGAAGGAAAAACATAAATACAGTATACTAACGCATATATATGGAATTTAGAAAGATGGTAACAATAACCCGGTGTACGAGACAGCAAAAGAGACACTGATGTATAGAACAGTCTTATGGACTCTGTGGGAGAGGGAGAGGGTGGGAAGATTTGGGAGAATGACATTGAAACATGTAAAATATCATGTAAGAAACGAGTTGCCAGTCCAGGTTCGATGCACGATACTGGATGCTTGGGGCTAGTGCACTGGGATGACCCAGAGGGATGGTATGGGGAGGGAGGAGGGAGGAGGGTTCAGGATGGGGAACACATGTATACCTGTGGCGGATTCATTTTGATATTTGGCAAAACTAATACAATTATGTAAAGTTTAAAACTAAAATAAAATAAAAATAAACAACTTTACAGACCAAAAAAAAAAAATAAAGATAAAAGTATCAGTTCATTTAATCTTAAAAAAATAAATAAAATTGAAGTATAGTTGATTTATATTGTTTAGTTTCAGGTGTACAGCAAAGTGATTCAGTTTTATATATATATATATATTTCCATTTTTACATATTCCTGTTCCTTATAAGTGAGTTCCTTATAGATTACTATAAAATACTGAGTATAGTCCCCCATGATTTTTTGATTCATTGCCTGCTATGGGGAAAAATATATATTTGGTGTCACCAGACATAGATACCTGGCCAAATAAAGAAGGCTAAAATATTTTTAAAGGTGCGTTTTAGTTCAGTAGGAGAAAGAAACCTACCACAAACTCAAAAGAAAAGACAGCCCTGTGAAATTAGAAGCTCACTTTCAGCAGGAGTTTTCAGGTAGAATTTAAATGCTCATCTATCAGGAATAGTATAAATAAAAATTATCCATGTGGTGGTGGCATTAGGATATTATTTGAGCTTTAAGTACTGCCAGCAACAACTATATAAATATTAATCTGAGTAAAGGAAGCATAAATTTAGATTTAAAAATTAGGAAGATACTACTTATTATTTTCTAATGAATGTCATTGGGCAATCTAAAGATTACAGATCTCAATCTTAACTGTACAAGGGTTAGTGACTATGGTATTTAGATGAAAAGATTTGAGAATCTCTTTATCCTATATGACTTTGTGCATCTCAGGATTTTGTACTCTTTTCCCGCCCCGTTTTTCTCTCTTTTCCTAGCATAGTACCTGTAGATGATTGAGAATTTGGTCATAGGGGGACTGGGACCAGCAAAGCCACTGTCCTCTTGAGGTGTGAGGAAGATCTGTTGATGTCCAGAACAAGACTGTCTGAGCTAGAGGCAGATTTATGCTGGTTTGTCCTGGCCCTCCTGAGTCCTTATTGGCCTCTCTGTTAAGCAAGGGACATTATTCAACTTTGCTATTCTGGAGAACAAATCCTAGAGCTAATTAGTGAGGAGAGTACAGATGGATAAGAATCGTTCAGAAGCACTGTAAAACTAATTGCTGGTGTGTTGTGGCATGTGGTATGGTATGGTTTAGGAAGCCCAGTGAGGAGTAAGGATTGAAGAATTATTTAGAATGAAAATTAAAGAACACCTGGGGCAACAACAGGCAGGGCCAAATGCAACTATAATTATATATAAACTGCTATGGCTTGCTTCAAAACCAACAGTTTAAATCATTTTAATTTCCAGTGGCACTGGGACCTCCACAGACAAAACTGAAAGTGAAATTAGAAGTTTTGATTCCCTAGATACAAAAAAGATCCATAAAAAGCTGGCAAAAAAGTATGCAGTAAATAAAATATTTAATTGACTAAATTAAGACCATTGTTTGGTAAATGAGACACGTAAAAAGAAAAATAACAGAGAAGTGAGATTCAAGTAGAAGAAAGAGATGAGCTTTATTTAAAAAAATGCATAATTCTAGGTTTAGGAGAGACTGAGTTTCAGGAAAACTCTTGGCAGACGTCAAAAGCTCAACTTGAGAGTAAATATAAAAGCGGAAGAAATTGCTAACAACTATTTTTTTGCAGGATGTAGTCAAATGTAAATATCCTGGAGACAATGACTGGGGCGCTGTTTGTTCACTATTTCCCCACTGCCTGGCAAATTGTATAAGTCTTCAAATATTTTTTAAATCAGTTAATGCACCACACACACACACACAAAGACACATAAATACACAAAGGTTCTTCATCAATCATCCACTCCAAACTTTAGGCTTAGGGTAAGCAACGGTCATAAAATGTGTGAGCTTGTCAAAATGTTCATCAAGCCAAGTCCTAATGTATATTCAGGGTACTCAAATCAATTTAATTCTTTTCATCATGATGACCTGCCGGGAGCTGGTGAGGCATTCCACTCGTGACAAAGGTCATGAGGAAGGAGGCTCGGCATACGCAAAGGCAGGATCAAGCCTCAGGAGTCCCCCTGGATATTCTCGAGCATCTACCCCCCAAAAACCAGAGTCTGCCTACTTTATTGCTTTGTGCTCTCACCTCTGACTTTACTGGGGGCTGTCCCCCACCACCATCTTGCTCTCTCTGTCAAAGAGTTAACTTACAGCTCCAATTAATAAAGTTCCTGGGCAACTAGGAGTGTTTAAATCCAAACCCCTCAGATGGCTCTCTAACTCGCCTGACAATTTTACCCAGACTCCTACAGCTATGCATACAATTGTTTACAGTCTCCCAGCCTCGAGGCATGGGAAGCTTAAGATATTCAAATAGCTTAGAGCCTCTCAGAGAGTTAGAAACTGTCAGAATAAAACTAGTAAAAGATTTCACTGATGAGCCAATGCTTGTTGCCAAGTTTTCACATCTCCTGAATTGTATCCTTGAATGTGTATTAATTAATATAGTTGGTATGTAGAAAAAATAAGTAGTGGCCTTGGTGTTAGTAACTTTAGACCCTTAAGGTAATAAATTCTTTCCTTTGTTGTAAACCCATTACACATCCACCCTATAGGAATGCAATTTTATCTTTGGAAGATGGCACCAAACCTTAAAATAATTACTCTTAGAGAAAATAAGTCTTACGGTTGATAAGTCTATATCAAGAGTCATAAAATGTTAATAGGCCTTCTGGCCAGAAGATGATGTAAATCACCTAAACCATTTGTATACGATAGATTTGCAGGAAAGAAACCCTGGTTTTTGATAAGGATCAAAGACTGCTGACTTTGCATCCCCTATTATCCTCTATGTGTAACTTAGGGTATATAAGCCCCTGTTGAAAATAAAGCTACGGGCCTCGCTCACCAAAGCTTGGTCTCCCCATGTCATTCTTCCCCTCAATTTCCAGCTGAGTCTCCATCTGGAGTGCGGATATCCTCTGTGACCATTTATTTGCCTGGGCTTCTAAGACCCTCTCGAGAAGGTTTCTAAGGTGGGGCACCTTCTGCTATTCGAGAGGGCTCCTGCAGCCTCCATGGTCAGAGCTAACCTGGTGTCACGGGTTATATTGATTTTCTGCATAAACCAAGCTACTCAGCTTCTTTTCTCCACTGAATTTTCCTACTGAGCTATCCTCATTCTATTACTCTTTACATCTTTGATGAATAAATAAATAAATAGTCGCCGAAGCCATCTCTCCTTCGAATACCCTGGATCAGCTGGGGCTGGACCCCGGCAATGACCATCAACATGGATCAAGTTATCATCATATTGTCCTCGAAAACTTTATAACCTCCTAAAAGTTTTTCTCTAGTCATTCCTTCTACTCTGTCTTAACCCATTTTCTTCATTGCAGCCACAATAATCATTTTAAAATACAAACCTGATTATGTCACTCCTGTGCATAAAATTTCCATTGTCTTCCTTTTGTTTTTAGGATAAAATTGTGAATTCTTAGCATGCCTACACCATGCTCTCATGCAACTCTCTTAGCTGTCCTCAGCACTCTTCATTCCACTCTGTACTGCATCCCATGAATGGACCTCCTTCAGTTCTTCAAATGTAAGATGACTTTGCCTATCTAAATATTTATCTTAAAGTCTACCTTAAATCCACACATGTTCACATATACTGTTCTCTCTCTAACACCACCCCAACATTTTCTCTTGCTTCCCTCAGCTAGTTATCTCCCATTCAACACTCACATAAATGTCTTGTTAAAGGAAACTTTCCTTGATTCCCCTAGACCAGAACAAAACTGATGTTAGTTGCCTTTATAAAAATCCATGTTTCTACTTGATAGCACTTGGTATCCAATGTAGCCATGCATTTGAACATTACCTACTTAAGTCATGTCACCTCAACCAGAATATAAACTCCCTGACACATGGATTTCTTTTTTGCTCACCTCTCATTAGAATCTATCACAACCTGGCACATTTTAGCCACTCCATAAATATTCTTTTGTTGTATGAATATATGAATAAGCTGTATATCTTCTCCCCATTGACTAGAATTTAATGCAGGGATCCTGGCTGTATAATTGTGTGGTTGTTATTATCTTATAGACACACGCCCCAGGAAACAAACTCACTCAGAAGGACAGTGTGGATAGTGGAGTACAGTTTATTACACCGGTGGGTCCAAGGCAGAGTTTCCTCTTTAGCCAGGGACCCTGACTGACTTTTGTGAAAATCTTATATAGCTTAAGTGTACTGCACAAGCCCACATTCCCAAATTCCTTAAACCTAGGCTGGAAAGTGTTAAAGGGAGATTCAATCAGGTTACAGCCATGATTCATAATCAGAAGGGTCAGCTGGTTATATATTGTAGCCTACACCAATGGGAGCCATAAAGATTACAAAGGTGATTGACTATATAGGAGATTATTACATTCTTTTTGGTGACAGGAAATCTTGGTATGGAATCTGGTGTTGATCAGTCCAGGAGGCCAGACTGGCCATAGGTATGCCATCCCCATGGCTACTAGGCATGTAGTCCAAAGTTCACTGAAAGTGCAAAATGGAATTTCCTTCTTTTTCAAGATAGAGTCAGTTCGGCCTGTTCCTTTCCTCTTCAATTATTGTTGATCATCTGCAATTTGAGAGCCATTGATAGATAACCGATAAAAGCTAAATGCTTAGTTCATATTTCCCAATCTAACACATAAACAATCTTGTTTAACATATAGGAAATATATTACCTTGTCAGGAAATGTTTTTTAATTAGATTCAATGATCCATTATACTACAAAATTTAATTAAAAAAATACAACTTGAAGGTCAAGACTTTAAAATTTACTTTCTGGAAACATCCAACATAATCACAAACATTCTTAAAGATTAAATTTCCCTAGAGATTCTCTTAAGCCTGGGAGAGATTCCTTTGTCATTGAATTTTTCTCCATTATTTTACAAAAATATCATTAAAACTTATCTTTATATTTTTAATTCAGTACTTTAATTATAACTATTACAAAATAGGAGCTCTGAAACATGACAAGTGAATTCCACACCTTATGGCTTCATTGATAAAGAAGCATTCATTGAACACACATGTTCATAGGACACTGAGAGGTGTTAGAGACAAAAGTAAATAAAGGATAGTCTTTAACCATGGGATTAACTACTTTCATTTTTTAAAAAATATATACTTCACCACTTTATCAACAGGTGATGTTGAGAAAATTACTTAATCTCTCTAAGTCTAAATTACTCATTTGTGAAATCAGACTAACATTCTGATGATTATGGTGATAATTATATAATTTGAATTACATATATGTGTGTGCAAACATGTAAATATATATTAACATTATATAAATATTAATAAAATATTAATAATATATTATATATATATTTTTATTGCAGTTGTTTTAGTTGCTAAATTGTGTCAGACTCTTTTACAACCCTATGAACTGTAGCCCACCAGGCTCCTGTCCATGGGATTTCCCAGGCAAGAATACTGGAGTGGGTTACCATTTCCTTCTCCAAGCAATCTTCCTGATCCAGGAAGTGAACCCACATCTCCTGTATTTTTACCACTAAGCCATTAGGGAAGCATATGTGTGTGTGTGTGTGTGTGTGTGTGTGTGTGTGTGTGTGTGTGTGTGTATACATATATTTAAATGAGACATATATGTCTCACAAAGTCAGGCATTCAATATACAAAAATTATACATGTCTGTATAATCCACAATGTTAACTAATGTATGTTTATTAAAAGCTTACTGTGTGGTACTATTTAGTGTATCTTACATGCTTTCTCTCATTCAATCCTTAAAACTTTATGGAAAAGACAATGTCATGATCCCTGTTTTATTATGAAAACAAAGCCCAGAAAGTTTTATCAAAGTGTCTGGGTACACGAAGACAGCAAATGGTAAAGCTGAAACATGAACCCAGGCCCTCTCATTCTAGAGTCAATGCATTTAACCTCTAACTATACTGTAAGTTGAAGTGGCAAAAGTACAACATATCATTTCATTTTTTACAATAATGACAGGAAGAATTTCTGTTTAGTTTGAGTCAAGGAAACAATCTTTCTGAGGACTTTAAACACAAGCTGTATCTTGAAGGATAACTGAATCCTCTCCAGGTAAGAAAGAGGACGGAACAGAGAAGAACATTGTAAACAAAAACACAAAGATATGACGAAAACTACTGTTTGAATAAAAGTGAGAATTTTAATGAACAGTATAAAGAGTATACATGATATATAAGAAGGATAAGAGAAACAGTAGAAAAGGTAATTCATAAAGCTCTGCTTTGCCATCCTGGAGCTTCCATGGGTCTGACACAATTACTCGCTTGTTTTAAATTGTTAGGAGGATAACTATGGTCTCAATGTAGAGAATGTACTGAACATAGTAATCAAAAGTTAGTTCCTTGAAGATATCAGTGGAAACTGTTGAAATGTTATAATAGAAATGATAAAAGCTTAAACAATGGCATTTAATAGAGTCAAGGAGGAATGGAGAACTTAGATGTTAACCTCTATGAAGCTCTGAGACTAAAGAGATGGCAAATAGTGAGAAAAGAAAAAAAGTACAAATAATACTTTAGGAGTAGTAAATCACACAGAGAAACCAGGTCAAGGAAGTTCAGCATGTAACTCTAAGTACCTCTGTTACCAAACCAAACTCTAGTCCGCTTACACACAAGCAGTAAAGCCAATCTACAGACACCAGGTTGTGGTGAAGAAAGCACTTATTGTAGGGCACCAAACAGGAGTCTGGGATAGTTAACGTCCAAAACTCCCCAGTGGTTTCTGCAGACCATTTTTAAAGGCAAGGTGAGGGAGAGGAGCTGCAGGGATTTTGGTTAGCTCATGAGCAATTCTCTAATTACCTGATGGTGAGGTAACAGGGCAGTGTCACAAGGGTTAACATTATCAGTCCTCAGGCTCTGGTAGGTCTGGAGGCTAATGCCTGTGGTCGTCAAGTAGTTAATTTCTTCCATTTGGTGGGGGTTTTAACATCAGCAAAGCAACTCAGTAAATGTGCATTAGATACTGTTATCTAGGTACTTCTGAGAGGATCTAAAGTAGAGGATATGGGGGAAGGGTCTACCCCAGAAGGCCCCACAAGGTACTGCTCAGTTACACCTCTAGAGTAATTTCCATTTTTTTTGTAAGCCAAGAAGTGAAGGAATGAAAAGTAACAAATATTTGATTTTTTCCAGTAAAATATTTATATTCCTTTTAATAATTTCATTTTCAATATCAGCAGTAGCATAATCACTACAAATTTAAATTGAGTTATTTGTAATAATAGACTTCGTCTCTGAACAAGGACTTGTTACATATAAATACCAGCATACCTGAATCTAGCTCAGTGGGCTGCCAATGCCCTGGGCAAACTCCCAAGTATGTAACATCAAACATAAAGCGATTTTGTTTTCAGGATAAAGGTTTAGAAATCCCATGTTGGTTCAGGTAACAAAATAATTGCAGACACATGTTACTCTTGGTGGAGAGAGAATACTCTATGAGCAATACAATGCTTACAGACCTGTGGACTTGATTATTTATAGCAATGTTGAACTTTTCCACATTTCTACTTGACAGCTTGTCCAGTTTGTCAGTTTGTAGGAATAAAACACAATTGTTGTATTCAGAGGACATCAACCCTGATATATTGCCTCTTCTATGGATATTTACAGTCATTGGAAAAGACTGATGCTGGGAGGGATTGGGGGCAGGAGGAGAAGGGGACAACAGAGGATGAGATGGCCAGATGGCATCACTGACTCAATGGAAGTGAGTCTGAGTGAACTTCAGGAGTTGGTGATGGACAGGGAGGCCTGGCGTGCTGCGATTCATGGGGTTGCAAAGAGCTGGACACGACTGAGCAACTGAACTGAACTGAACTGATACTTTATGTGGAATCCTCTGAGGTTTTAATGGATTTCCTTCCTTTTAAAATCATTCCCTATTTGAAAATAAACTGCTACCCCAGTTAACACCATAAACGATCACTAGCAACATAAAAAGAAAAGAGTCCCTTTAAGTTATCAGGTTATAAGTAAGCTCCCAAAAATTCAAAGGCACACAGAATATATTAAGTGTGCTAGTTTAATTAGAATTGAGAAATTTCTATCATGTATGGTCATTCTTCCCCATTAAAATCTGATAAGATGTCTGATACCAGTGGAAAAGGCATCATGTCAGTTATGAAAAAGGGATAAATCATTTATATTCTTCTCTCCTTATTCTTACACCATCTGTGCAAACAATTTCAGTATAATCGAGCAACCTTTACTCTTAGAGAACTAAGAACACGGTCTTGAATTTTCTTGGTCCTTATACCATAAACAATGGGGTTAAGAAAAGGTGGTACCAGAAGGTATATATTGGCAATGAAGATATGAATATGGGGGGCCACACTGTGGCCAAAACGGTGAGTGAGGAAGGTAAAGACAGCTGTGGAGTAGAAAACGAGAATGACACAGACATGGGAGCCACAAGTACCTAGGGCTTTAAGACTTGCTTCCCGCGATGGAAGATGAAAGACTGCACGAAGGATTAGGACATAAGACACAGCAATGAATAACCCATCACAGGAACCAATGAAAGAGGCCACACTGAGGCTGTAACGCTTGGTGGGCCCTGTGTCCACACACGCCAGCTTCACCACAGCCATGAACTCACAGTAGGTGTGGGCAATGATTCGAGTCCTGCAGTAGGGCAGCTGTCTGAGCAGGACAGGATGTGGGGAAAAGAAGGCCACTCCCCGCAGTACCACAGAAGCTCCCATTTTAGCGATGCGAGTGTGGGTGAGAATGGTGGTGTGGCGCAGTGGATGGCAAATGGCCACATAACGGTCAATGGCCATGGACAAAAAGAAGCCTGATTCCATAGCAGTAAAACTATGAATGAAGAACATTTGGGTCAGGCAGGCATCAAAGGCAATGTCCTGGGCTCCAAGCCAGAAGAGACAGAGCATGCGAGGCAGTGTAGACGTGGAGAGGACCAGGTCAGTGACTGAGAGCATGCACAGAAAGAGAAACATAGGCTCGTGGAGGCTTCGCTCTGTCCTCACCACGGCCAGAATGGTCATGTTCCCCACCACCGCCACCACATACATGGAGCAGAAGGGAATCCCAATCCAGACATGCAGGTGCTCTAGTCCTGGGATGCCCATCAGCAAGAAAGTGTCTGCAGATGTTTGGGATTTATTGGCTGGTCCCATTGCTCTGCTGCTTTCTGTCTCTTGCTGATAGAATCCTCCTTTTTATGCAAAAAGCTTTGTGCCAAGATCATCACAACCAAATCTGGCAACAAACGAAAAACAAGCCTGGAAGATCCCAAAGCATCACATTAGAAAACATCCAAGGTTACACTTCAGGGTGAAAAAATTTAGTAACACTAATTACTAAAATAAAAACCTTGCAACCAGACACAAAATACTAACCCTAAATCAAGTCATGAATCTCACACATTTAAGAACAAAACAAACTCTAAATCTGTTAACAATCTAAGTATAGTAAAATTCAATACTACTTTTTAAATTCACAATTTGGTTTCAACTTAAGTCAAATTATCTTTTGATAAACAATATCAGGCTTTATAAATGGAAAGGATCTAAGATCTCATCTAACCCAATTTTCTTCTTAATATCATTCTGAGATATAATATTCTAGGACATGTCTGAAGTACTTTCTGAGAGTACATACGCTCAGGTATGATTACTCATTTCCTAGTTATTACACATGTTCCTAGTACTGTTACAGAACGTATCCTCAGGAGGTGTGAAACAGTACTGCCTTTTCCATGGAGCTCTACAGATTTATCTATCTTGTGCATAAAAGTCTTCACAAAATGTGAGCTTTAACAGTCATACCTTTATTAAGTTCTCTCCTTTTCAGTGAAATAGTCCTAATTGACATACCTGCTTATTTTAACTTTAATTTTCAAAAATCCTAACTTTCTACCTTAATTCTTCTCTTCAGTCCAGTTCAGTTCAGTTCAGTTGCTCAGTCGTGTCTGACTCTTTGTGACCCCATGAATTGCAGCATGCCAGGCCTCCCTGTCCATCACCAACTCCCGGAGTTCACTCAAACTCATGGCCATCGAGTTGGTAATGCCATCCAGCCATCTCATCCTCTGTCATCCCCTTCTACTCCTGCCCCCAATCCCTCCTAGCATCAGAGTATTTTCCAATGAGTGAACTCTTCGCATGAGGTGGCCAAAGTACTGGAGTTTCAGCTTCAGCATCATTCCTTCCAAAGAACATCCAGGACTGATCTCCTTTAGGATGGACTGGTTGGATGTCCTTGCAGTCCAAGGGACTCTCAAGAGTCTTTTCCAACACCACAGTTCAAAAGCATCAATTCTTCGGCACTCAGCTTTCTTCACAGTACATCCCCCAATATGCCTTGTTTCTTACTTTGATCACTTCTGTCTGAACATACAGATCATTACAAAGATCCATGTACTTGGTACCAGTTTTGATTCATACATTATTAGCATGATTTCAGTTACTATCATTGTTTAAATGAAGTAAGGAAAGAAAGTAAGACTTAGTCATCCTAACATGAAAAAATATATATATATATTTTCCTGGAATCTTTGTATATGTTCATTTGTAGCTGGAAAAACAATGTGAACTAAATATCATTTTTCAAATTTTATCAATTAAAACATAGTACCCCAGAGTGTTATGGATAATGCAATGGCCTCACCGAAAGAATGGCTGAGACATCAGAGTGCTAACATAACTGCATGACTGCAAAGTTCACACTATTTCCATTACACCCAAATCAGTATTTGCTGTCACAGATGTTAAGTAATAGTAAAATATAACCAACAAAGAATTTTCATAATTTTAAAGTCATATTTGTTAAGACACTTTTGAGTGAGTGTTTCAACATTTGCCTTTTTCATTTAAACTTGATAATCTATAGAGTATTATTTTAGATATTACTTTAAATAACCATTGTGTCTCCTTTATTATTATTAAGCATCTATCAATATTCACACCCTGAATTAAATGATTATTGTCTACCAATTTTAAAGGTATTTATTCTACATCTACAATGAAGCAATTGAAATCTAATTTGAAATAAGAATAGACCAACAACAACATTCTTTTTATCATCCTAGAAAATTGTGTTTAACCATTCTAATATACTCTACATAATATCCATAAATTAGAAATGGATCTGTTGAGGTAAATGTAATTACAAATATTGAGTCCTATTTACTTCATTGTAATTTATAGTCTGATCAAGTGTCATCAAAACTGGAATATGACTTACATTACCCAGCATTTTGGGAGGAATGTAGACCTTGTTAAACTGACTATATATTGTATTAGAAATATTCCCAGTGTCTTCTGAAAAGTTTTCCAGCCTGACCTGAGCTCTGTAAATGATCATTTATTTAATACTTTAAATGACCATGATCTTTGACTTAGAAGAAATAAAGTTCAATAAATCTTGAAATGTATCACATCATAAGTAATGGTATAACTTGTTTTCATCTTTTTTTTCCCTTCCATCTGATTATTTTCACTATCACAGGTTCTTCCTATGCCCTTTTATTAAATGCATGTATTTCCATAAAAACTTTTAGTTGTGCTCTATATACTGATTATGGGCTTCCCTGGTGGCTCAGATGGTAAAAAATCCACCTGCAATGTGGGAGACCTGGGTTTGATCCCTGGGTTGGGAAGATCCCTTGGAGGAGGCAATGGCAATCCACTCCAGCATTCCTGCCTGGAGAATCCCCATGGACAGCGGAGCCTGGTGGGCTACCGTCCATGGGGTCACAAAGAATCAGATACAACTGAGCAACTAAGCACACAGCACAGCACATACACTGATTACATCTTTTTCTCGGTTTCCGCAACTGTAAAGTGGAGAAAATAAATGCTGTTAATGCATGTTAACAGATTAGCACATTATCTTACACAGAACATTTTAAGATATTATTTCTGTACCTCCTATAGGGGTAACAACTAACTTCTAACTATTCCCCAAATACAACATGCTTCTTTGTGAAATTGTGCCTTTTTCACATACTTCTCTGTTTGTAATGTTCCTCCCCCTCCTTTTTATTAACTTCCTTTTGCAAACCACTGTTCTTGCAGTAGTATCTAGGTCAAAAGTAATATTCTTCCTCCCACAGACATTCGCCATGACTGATCAACATCTAATGCTGACTGGGAGGAACATGGCTCTTCCTTGCTGAGAGTTGAATCTGACCTCAAAGCTTATCCTGGTCAAGGAGTTAAATGCTACTTTAACTCTTATTTGAGGTGTCTATGACCATATATATGCTCCATATACTTTAGATAATCAACAGAGTTCACTACACCTTTTTAGTGTTTTACATGTCTACAAGATTTACTCTTAACTTTACTAAGAGTATTTTTGAAGAGATGGACATTACCTCTTTGAGGAAGGGTCTCATAATTTAAATGCAGATGTTTGAATGTAGCCACCTTCTCTCTTTTACTGTCCTGTATCTCTATCAACTCACCCAAATTAGAAACTCAGAGTAATCTAGACAGCCATCTTGCATGAGAGCAGGTGCTAAGAAGTGTGGTCATTGAATATCAGCTGGATTATACCCAGCATCAAATCCCACTGGATTTAACAGTGTAGGTGGCAGGGGAATCAGTGGTCCTCCAGGATATGGGGCCTTTTCTCAAACTACAAGACTTAAATTAATTAATATTAACTATCCCATAAGGTAACACATAAGGATATTATTATTTCCCAAAGGTTTTCTGAGTGCTTTGATATGAAATATATTTGTGGGAAAATATTAGGAAACCTCAGAACAATAAGAAAGTATTATGTTCATATACTGAGAGGTCATCACTTTCTGCGCCTATGTTTAATGCTAAAAAACCCTTCTTTCACTGATCTTCAAAACAACTTTTGTAAATAGGAAATTACCACTAAAAAGTCAAGGAAGTAGTGAGACCATTAGATTAAATGATTTAAGTAAAATTTTTATAGCAAATGAAGGGCGATTTTAGGAACTGAATCCAGATATCTCTAGTTCCACATCTTATTAACTTAATCACTATATGACCAAGATTTAAAACTGAAGTATGCCTGAATTAAAGTCTATAAATTCCATGGATTATAACTGATAACATCCCAAAGGACCAACAAGAACCTTTATAGTCTTGTTGGTTCTTGGCATCACTTTCCGCTACACAGCTCATCTTTAAGTTTCCCTGAGTCTCGACCAGTCCAGACTATCTTTCACTGTCTCCTTTAAGATTCTGATTCATGTTTTTGCTTCTATGTCTGATACTTCCCTAGGCTTTTTCATTTCCTATTCATTTTAAGGTTATGATGGAATGTCACTGCTTCAATAAGGACTACTATTCTTTTATACTAAATTATGTTTATCTGTTATATTTCTACTGCAATTTGTATTTTTCCACTTTCTCATTCATCATATTGGTAAATATTTTTAAATGACAGACGCCAGTCCAGATGTTCAGCATACAATCACACAGGTTGTGATCTAAATAACCACGGGGACACCAATCTAATAGCCTCTGATATGAATGGTCTCTAGATCAGAGAGGCCCATATACAGAAGCAATCTTTGGCTTATTTTTATAACAGAGATCTCAAGCTTGCACTTTTCTAAAAAGATGGCTAGAGAAAAATATCATCTACAACCAAGTGACTGGTCTTATTTTGAATTCATATTCACTATATCAAGTGGGCCCCTAATAATACATTTAATTTTGAAGTCTTTTAATTTCTGTCACCTCAAAATTATTTCCTGTATTCTTTTAATCCAAACCTCTGTCACACTTCCCCTAACTTCACTCTTAGATGATAAACTAGATTCCACTTTCACTGAGAAAAAATAAGCAAGAGAAGATCCCATCAACATGTTTACCAACATGTCTATCTATCTGCCTCTGAGCTCATGTATTACTACTGACTTGCTGCTACTATGAATGGACTGTCAACTTCTCCACTTGTGCAATATATCCTTCCCTGTCTTGCAACTCAACTATTTTGCTTTTGCTTTTTTTGTTGTTGTTGTTATGCTTTCTCATGGGTAACATCATTGTCTTTCTGTGGCCTCATAGTAGATGCATGATATCTAAGTCAGGTAAGTTTTTAAATTGATCTCTGTCACTGACCTGGAAGAGAGTGATAATTCAGGGAAGGATTACAGTGCTAGACTTCAGGTCATACACAGAGAGCATGGCCAGGAAGAGATATGTGGGTTTATACCAAGTAGGGTCTGTCTTGATGATGAACACAAGCACACATTTCTCAACCTGAACCAAAAGGTAGGAAAACAAGACTAGGCAGATGGAAAGGAAAACAATGGAAACCTCCTGTCCTGAGTTTCTAGGGAGTAGAAAGGTGGTTGGATGAAAATTGATTCTATTAAGAGCTAACATCAAAGGAGTTATTTATCCTTCTCTACTCTGAGCTTAAGAGAGATCATTGCATGCTCAGTCATGTTCAACTCTTTGCACCCCCATGGACTGTAGCCCACCAGGCTCCTCTGTCCATGGGATTTCCTAGGCAAGAATACTGGAATGGGTTGCTATTTCCTTCTCTAGGGGATCTTTCCTGACCCAGGGATTGAACCCACATCTTTTGAGTCTCCTGCATTGGCAGGCAGATTTTTTTTTTTACCACTGTGCCACCTGGGAAGCCCACTCTGAGCTTAAGACTGTTAAAAATCCCAATGTATAAAACTAGAAATTAATTTTAGTCATGGGATAAAAAGCAGAGTATCCTAATGAATGTACTGAACCTTGACCTCTTATATATAGACGATCTGCAACTCAGTAGCTTGACTTACAATTTTTGTTTGACTTTACAATAGTGCAAACCAATATACATTCAGTAGAAACAGTACAGTGAATATTAAATTTTGATTTTTTCCAAAGCTAGCCATATGTAGTAAGATACCCTCCTGCTGCTGGGCAGTGCAGTGAGTTACAGTTCCATCAACCACGTGATCATGAGGGCAAACTTGTTTACAAGCACTGTACATCCACACAACCATCCTGTTTTTCACTTTCAGTATTCAATAAATTACATAAGATATTCAACACTTTGTTATAAAATAGCCTTTGTGTTAAATGCATTTGCCCATTTGTAGGCTAATGTAGGTGTTCTGAGCACATTTCAGGTTAAGTGAGGCTAAGCTATGACATTCAGTAGGTTAGGTGTATTGTATGCATTTTTTACCTCTGTTATTTTTAACTTATGATGGATTTATCAGGATGTAAACCCACGAGAAACTGAGGAAGATATGTATAGGATTCAGAGCAATATGGATGACTAGCCATGTCTTATCAAAAGAAAGGGCAAAATTTCCAGGTGTGTGTGGGTTGGGAGGGTATGACTGTCACTTAGAATATTATCTATATTAAAATAAGTTCTCCGCATGTGTGATATGTCTGATGAACAGATTAATATATCATTATGACTAAAATAGAGCACTTCAGTACACTAAAAAAGCACTGGTTTTACATATTTATAAATTCTTTGAAGCTCTAAGAGATGGAATAAAGGCATATATTCATGTTTTTTCTTTAACAGAGGCAAAATAATTGGTTATATATCTTGGTATACCAGTACTTGAGAAATAAATGGAAGAATTCCAAGATTAAAGTATATCTCTTGTTTGTATTTCTAAGTTTTATGCCGTTAAGGGGAGATAAAGATATAGATATACAGATATAGCCATATACACATAACCTTTTATCTGTGGGAAATATACTGAACCTATAAGAACTATTGGATTATGTGTTTTCCTCATTGTTCTTTGTTTCAAACTAAGAGGTCTATCCACATTTCTCATGAGAAGTAACAGGATCTCTGTTTTATCTGAGGAAAGAATGTTGAGAAATTCTAATGGTTCTACTATTTCAGACCTGTAGAATAAGAACTGCCAAGCCCAGAAAGAAAATTGTAGAGATTGGACTCATACAATAAGATAAAGTCTAGTGCCTTAAATCCTGAAATACTGATGATCTATGATGTTGTAGCACCACTACCACGATTCTTTCTCATATGCACCAAGGCTTTTTCACATTTCTCAAATTTTTGTTCAAACCCCACCACCAGTTGAATGTCCTTTCCCCTCCCCTCTACACAGTCATCATTTTCTGTTCACACTTTTCTCTTTTTCTATGATCTCTTCTGTTAATTCTACCCACAGTGAAATTCACATGTGGTGAAATCCTATAACCATGATTGCTAATTTTGATTAAAAAACATACTGATGATTATCAATATTTCCTGAACAGGAATCTTAATCACTGTGTTATTTGGAACAACTGACTGACATAAATTTTAAACATCACAAATTGTAAAATTGAGTTTCTAAGATTGAAAATATCTTCTAAATTTATTTAGAATGTTTTTATATGATCTATGAAATTCTGATCAATATTAGGGGAAGTGGATATAGAAATTTTGGTGAGTCTAAGGAATCTGCTGACATTTTACGAAGTCCAGCCAAAGGATCAAAATAGCTCTCCAACTAAAAGCTTCTCTGTAAGGCATAGAGTTGATATATTTCTTAGACAACCTCCAGAGCAGTGTCCAGAGACTACCATCCCTATAGAACTTCTCATCTGCTAAAATCACCTTGTGTTGTGCTGTGCTAAGTCACTTCAGTTGTGCCCAACTCTTTATGACCCTATGGGCTGTAGCCCGCCAGGCTACTCTGTCCATGGGATTCCCCAGGTAAGAACACTGGAGTGGGTTGCCATGCCCTCCTCAGGGGATCTTCCTGACCCAGGGATCAAACCTGCATCTCTTACATTTCCTGCATTGGCAAGTGGGTTCTTTACCACTAGTGCCACCTGAGAAGCCCTAAAATCACTTTATCTACCTTCTATTGGAAGCACTGAGTTATTACTAAGCAAAACAATAGTGTACGGGATTTGTACTCTTACCCATGCACCTGGTTATTTTCTCTTCTTGGTAATGTGGCAGTTTGAAAATTATAGCTACTAAATATCAAATCTGTAATATATGAACTACATTCTAGCAGTCAGTAGAATTCAAGATATTGTTTTTTTTTTAATATTCCTGGCTCAATCATACTTTCTCTAAAAAGCCACTGAAGCTCTAACATCAATGTTGACACCTTCACAAAAATTCATGTTCATGAGTTTATTATTTTTGTTTCTGCTTGTTTCCCTTGAGGGGAGTACTCATGTCTTCTTAATTAAATTTATTTAGTTTTTGGGTATTATTAGTACTATTCATTTTTCTCAAGCCTTTCATTTCATTCAATCAGGTCATAGATACAACACTTATTACTGGTTCTAAATATTCACAGCCATATATATAGGACTCAAGATTTCTTCAAAATGCCTAGTCTATAAAATTCAGCATGTAGATCTTAGATAATTTTTCCTTTTTTGGAGGGGGTGTGCAGGGAGAAGTATCTACTGAAGTTTTCTATCCTTCTATCTACTTTTCATTCCCTATTGTACCTACCTCCAAAAGGTACATATTTAGGATGAGATTAACAACTTCATCACTAATATTACTAAATAAAAAAGTTACAGTAATATGTTGAGTTAGAATCCATAGATATTCTACACATCTGGTAAATAACAGCTTTCAGGTGGTAAGTGAAAATCAGCTTACGGGAGTGAAAGTGTTTACTTATTTTTCCTACATCATCTCTTGCAGTTCTATGTATCTTGAAGTATGTACTTCATTGATCCAACTAAAATCAAGCAACTTTTACACTTAGTGCCTTAATAACATGCTCCCGTATTTTCTTGGTCCTTACTCCATACACAATGGGGTTGAGAAAAGGGGGCGCCAAAAGATACATATTTGCAATAAAAATGTGGATATGTGCAGGTATATTTTTCCCAAAACGGTGAGTGAAAATGGAAAAACCAGTTGTGGAGTAAAAGACAAGAATAACACAAACATGGGATCCACATGTGCCCAAAGCCTTAAAGCCAGCTTCTCGAGATGGCAAGCGGAATACAGACTGGAGGATGAAGACATAGGATACAGCAGTAAGAATCGCATCACATGAGCCAATGATAGAAGCCACACTGAGGCTGTAACGTGAGGTGGCTCCTGTGTCCACACACGCCAGCTTCAGCACGGCCATGAACTCACAGTAGGTGTGGGCAATGATTCGTGTTCTGCAGTAAGGCAGCTGTTTGAGCAGAATGGGGTGTGGAGAAAAGAAAGCAACTCCCCGAATCACCACAATAATACCCATTATAGTGATGCGAGTGTGGGTCAGTATGGTGGTGTGGCGCAGTGGATGACAAATGGCCACATAACGGTCAATGGCCATGGTCAGGAAAAAGCCTGATTCCATGGTAGTGAAGCTGTGAATGAAGAACATTTGGGTCAGGCAGGCATCAAAGGCAATGTCATGGGCTCCAAGCCAGAAGAGACAGAGCATGCGAGGCAGTGTAGACGTGGAGAGGACCAGGTCAGTGACTGAGAGCATGCATAAAAAGAGGAACATAGGCTCATGGAGGCTTCGCTCTGCCCTCACCACAGCCAGAATGGTGACATTCCCCACCACCGCCACCACATACATAGAGCAGAAGGGAATCCCAATCCAGACATGCAGGTGCTCCAGTCCTGGGATGCCCATCAGCGAGAAGGTGACAGGAGAGGGATGAGAAGTGTTGAGAGGAGGCATGATGGTTTTTTCTTTGATTTTTATCAGTTCTTCCGAAGACAAAGTTGCCATGCCAAGATGATCACAACCAGAAGGTGGAAATATGGGAGATTTAGTTGAGGATGACCCTTAATGATCTGTTTGTAAAACAATTCAAATTCATAATGACATGAATTTTAATTCACTAGGATCAGAGAAATAAAATGTGTAATATCATACCAAATACTGTGTTTGCAAATACATAAAGATCATTCATGTGTCACTGCATATTACCATAGGTGCATATAGGTCATCTTATCCATTTATTTCCAACAAAAAGTTTCTACATTTATTTAATTCAACAACTATTTGTTAACCAGTTACTGTGTAACAAGCCATGTCCTAGGCACTGGGAATAAAGTAACACACATCAGATATTCTTCTCAAGGAGATTACACTCTACAAGAAAATCATCACAATAGGATGGTGATAAAAATGTTATGTAAGCTGATATCTAAATTTTGGAGCTCACACTCTATCTAGGATATCAGACATTCTTGGAATGGAAATAGCAAGAAAAATTACTGTGAAGCAGGAGCAAACAGACATGAGTGTCAGTGGTGGGAACTTAAAAATCAAAGGAGAAAGCAGGAGGCGATGAAGGCAATTTTTCCACATCAATGACTTAATCTTCACTTCCCCACTGTTCATTTTAGCAAAACATCAATTTTATAAGTGACTGTGTTGAGAATATTCTAAAATTATCTGCTTCAGTTTCCTCTGTAAAACATTTATGAAAGATATTTAATTTTCCAATGATTATATGGTTCCAAATTTGTTGTAGATAACCTGACTTGGTGTATTTTCATCTGTCACTCGTAAGTTCTCCATACCACCAGTTCCATAGGATTTATATTTCCTTTCCACTCCTTCCTGTGATAGTTGCCTGAAAATTATATTGCTAACATATTCACACTTTTCCAAATGCAGTATCACAATGTGAAAAGTGCACAGTTAATATTTAAACTATGGATTTATGACTTGATAAAGTGGAGTCTAAGAAGAGCATGCTTAGATTCCCCAAGGTGAATAATACAAGATATTATTCCTCAGAATGCAGAAGTATCTTCCAAAGCCATCTTGGGTTTTGACTTCCCTCTTCAAGCTGATTTTATGTCAGTGATAAACAGAAACTATGTTGTTTGGAGCAAGACTTAGAAAAGTCTCCCTTAATCTCTCAATCAGTATTTCTCTCAAGTGAGAAGACTTTCCACGGCTGTAATTGATTAAGTGGAGACACTGTAAAACTTTTTGGGAGTTATTGAAAATTCTTGTTTCACTAGAAGACTGCATAACCCACAGTCTAGGTGATTTAAGTAGTAGAAATAAACAATATCTCCACCTCCTGTTTTAAGATAAAGAAAGTTAAAATGCAGGCAATCAAGCTTCTGGAGTTACACATTAAATCTGGATAACTAAAAATTCACAAGGCTGCATGCAGTAAAAATGTGATATCAGTTGGAGTATTTCCAAATGAGAGAATGATCTTGACACCTTTGGGTTGGCTTCTTAAATGACAATAATATATCCCATGCCTCTGGATCTCATTTGTCACACTGCCTATGTGTCTAATATGAAGCACAGTATATTATGATGTCAGTTTTTTCCTGTTTTTTTCTACTGTATACCCTTTAAATAAAGACATTATTATATGTTCTTTGGACAAAAATATAAACAAGGACTATACATATACATACATATGTGAATATATACATATATGTGCATGTGTGTGCTAAGTCACTTCAGTCATGTCCAACTCTGTGCCACCCTATGGATTGCAGCCTGCCAGGCTACTCTGTCCATGGGATTCTCCAGGCAAGAATACTGGGGTGGGTTGCCACACCCTCTTCCAGGGGATATTCCCAACCCCAGAGATAAAAGTCAGGTTTCTTAAGTCTCCTGCATGGACAGGCTGGTTCTTTACTAGAGCCACCTGGGAAGCCTATAAATATATATGCACACATATATACATGAAATATATATGTATATGTATATATATGAATGTCTATTAAGGTTAATGCTTTTCAATATTTTCCCGTACTCAATATTTCAAACAGGCTTTTTCACTGTAGAGATAGGCTCTTTTGTGCTCCTTCATTTATTCTCCAGAAACCCACATTCTAATACAAGCAGAGCTGTTCATACTTGATTGGTAAATTGACCTGCCTGTGTGCATGCTCACTCACTCAGTTGTGTCTGACTCTTTGCGACCCCCTGGACTGTCTGTTCATGGAATTCTCCAGGCAAGAATACTTGAGTGGGTTGTCATTTCCTCTTCCAGGGGATCTTCCAACCCAGGGATCAAACTTGCATCTCCCGTGTCTCTTGCCTTGAGGGGGGATTCTTTACCACTGAGCCACCTGGGAAGCTCTCTGTAAATTGACCTAATGATGTCCAAAATATCAGTTATTGAATACATCATACTGCTTTATGCTTCTCATAGTTCTAGTGGAGGGCTAAGCCTACATGGCAAAGAAGCCTTTGGGATCTCCTCCAGATAAAGGTGATGGGTGTGGAGATGGGGGCTAAGAAGGTTAAGGAAAAGAAGGACTCTTTATATCATTACAAATTATTTTGTTGTAGAGAAACCCTTGGTTACTAGTTATCTGTTCTCCCCCATCTCCCATCAAGGCAGCTACCCTGAGTTGTACAACCAACAGCTCTTGAGGAGAAATATGATTTCTCAATCAAGTTCTTATGTTCTCAAACAAGTTCTTCTGAAGATAATGCGAACTCATAAAGAAGCAAATAATTATCCCTTAATATGCTTACCAAAATCATGTAAACGCACCTAAGTGGTCCAAATTCCACTAACTGAAGAATTGTTTTCTAGGCATCTACATTTACCAAGACTTTATTCTAGTGAAAAACTCTTGAACTGCACATATGTGGCTTTTTGAACGATTTACCTTATAAAGAACACCATAAAGAAGCAAGTTGTAATGCAGTAAACTATCGAGTGGGATATGAATTCTATAGCAATAATAGCAATCAGACCAGATCAGATGTGCCTAAAGGAAAGTCTCCTTAAGTGGTACCTAGAATGGTATCTAAATAACATATTACTTCTGGTCTTGGGAACTGATATATATATATTTGAAATACATGGTATATATGTATATACACACATATCATGTGTATATATATATGTATGTATCATGTATATATATGTATATGTATGTATACATATATGTATACACATACATATATATGTATGTATATACATGTATATACACACACATCTATAGGCACGTGTGTGTATATATAAATATATACAAAACATAGACATAGGTATAGATACAGGTATAGATATCAAAAAAATAAGAGCACAAAGTTCCATCAGGAAGAGCAGTCATAACACAATGAACTTAAAATTTTATGTAATTTGGATTCAATGAGTACACAACAGATGAGATTCTATGGGCAATAAAGTACATGAATACATATATTGTATAACCTACAGAGAATTTTATTATCCAATGTTTACAACAGTGTCTTTGACTTATTCATATATGTTTTATGCATAAACACAAAATAGAACACTGCAAAAGATGAAAAGTACACACACTGAGGATACACACATCAGTTATCAAAGTGCTTTTGTCTACAAGCATGCATGATATGATCACTAGGATGACATCTGCTTGAAGATACCAACCTGTGAGTCCAGATGACACAAGGTATCCATTTTCTTGTTACCCATGTTTTATTTCTTTGAATAAATTATGCAACATAAAATAATTTTAAAAAGAGAGATAATCCTTACTTCTATGATATCCTTAGAAAAGATCTATGTCTCCTAACATCTGGTTCTTTCAAAATTTCATCCATTGAGAATAAGTGTGTATTTCCTCTGCTCAAAGACTATTTCTCCTTCTTTGAATTTAGGTCATTCATAAAATAAGATGGTGTGTTTTACAGAATCTCATGTCTTATAAAGTTATACTGAGATCACCCTTTTCTCCACCCTTCTCTACTTTCATGACAACCCTAAGTCGCTTATACAAGAAACTGATTTAGAGCCAACAAGAAACTCAAAGACCTAGCTTTTATATGTAGCAGCCTCAATATAATATTCTCAGAGGATAAGCAAGAATTACATTTGTCACAAAGGGGTCCCTATGGAATTAGTGCCAGAAGGAAGACTATTTTGTGTACTTGAAGTAATTGATAATCTACATAATTTGAGAGCTAGCAGTTTATTTCTATATTTCCTCCGATTTTAGTGACACATGTAGCCATTCTTCAAAAATATGATATTATTTAATGTCAACCACATAACAGGACCTGAAATCCTGAAAAAGGTCAAAAAGGCAAATGACATATTGTTTATTCCTTTGATTAACTCAGTTTAATTACAACTTGAAACAGAAGTGAGTGACTCGATTTCCTTTGGATATATTCCTAAAAGTGCAGTTACTGAATAATATGGCACTTCTGTGTTTTGCTTTGTTTAAATTTTTGAGGAAACTCCATACTGTGTCCCATCATTACTGCACTAATTTATATTCTCACAAACAGAGTACAGGGATTTCTGTTTCTTCACAGTCTGTCTAAAGTTTGTTACTATTGTCTTTTTTTCACACTAACCTTCATAATAGGTGATATCCATTGTGACTTTGATTTGCATTTCCCTTATGATTAGTGATGTTGAACACCTTTTTCATATAAATATTAGCCATTCATGTCTTCTTTTGAGAAACATCTCTTCAGGTCACTTGCCTAATTTCTAATGGAGTTACTTTATTGTTGCTGCATTGAGTTACATGAAATATATGAATTCCTCATATATTTTGGATCCTAACCCCTAAACAACTCCATGGCTTGCAAATATTTCTTCCTATTCCATAGATTATTGTTTATTCTGTTGATTGTTTCCTTTTAACAGGACAGAATTTTTTTAGTTCCACACAAACCCATTTGATTATTTTTGCTTTGCTGGCTAATTTTTGATGCCATATCTAAAACATCATTGCCCACACAAATGTGAAGAAGCCTTTCCCCTCCATTTTCTTCTAGGAGTTTTATGGTTTCAGGACTTTAATCCATTTTACTTCATTTTTTGTATGATGCCAGATAGAGCTCTAATTTCATTCTTCTGCATGTGGGTGTCCAGTTTTCCCAACCATTTATTGAAGAGAATATCCTTTTTCCATTGTGTTCTGGCACCCTTGTAGACTGTATAGGTTTATTTCTAGGCTGTGTTATCTGTTTCATTGATCTGCTTTCTCTGACTTTATGCCAGTTCCATACTGTTTTGACTACTATGCTGCTGCTGCTGCTGCTAAGTCGCTTCAGTTGTGTCCGACTCTGTGAGAAACCATAGACAGCAGCCCACCAGGCTCCCCCATCCCTGGGATTCTCCAGGCAAGAACTCTGGAGTGGATTGCTATTTCCTTCTCCAATGCATGAAAGTGAAAAGTGAAAGTGAAGTCACTCTGTCATGTCTGACTCTTAGTGACCCCATGGACTGCAGCCTACCAGGCTCCTCCATCCATGGGAGTTTCCAGGCAAGAGTACTAGAGTGGGTTGCCATTGCCTTCTCCATTTGATTACTATAGCTTTGTAATATATTTTGAAATCAGGAAGTGAGATGCCTCCATCTTTGTTCTTACTCAATATTGCTTTGACTATTTGAGATCTTTTATGATTCCATATGAATTTCAGATTTTTTTTCTATTTCTGTTTGAATGCCATTAAATTTTCAATAGGGATTACACTGAATCTGTAGATCACTTTAGACAGTTTGGAAATTTTAACAATACCAATTCTTGTAATCCATGAACGTAATGTCTTTCCAATTACCTGGATCTTCTTTCATTTTTTTCTCAATAGCTTTATAATTTTCAGTGTTCAAGTGTTTTGCCTCTTTGTTTATGTTTGTTCATAACTATTTTATTCTTTTTGTTGGTATTCTGAACAGAATTGTTTTCTCAATTTTCTTTTAGAATTGTTTACTGATTTTGTACAAAAACAAAATGATTTCTTATACTGATTTTGTGTTGTGCAACTAAATTTATTACTTCTAAGAGTTACAATTAATAAACCAGAATACTAAACTATTCACTAGTATCAGAAGTAGTCATACACTCTACACTTTATTCTTGCCATCCTAATTTTTCTTCAACTGGCTCTCCATCACAGCTTCTAAACTCACTTATCTGCTTTGTACTGGAAGACTCCATCCCATATTACCCTGAACTTTACTAATAATTTCCCTCAGTGCCCAACTTTTTAATGATGACTCATTTCACACTCTTTAAAAAGACAAAAGTGGTTTACATTACACTATAGACAAAAGTTGAGGTTAAGTATTCAGACATACACACACACACACGCACACACACACACACAAACACATACACACACATGCATTTATTCATTGAGTGTTTATGTCAATATATATTCTTCCCAACATGGAAATGAAGGATTTTCATTTATTTATTTAATTATTTGCCAATTTTGGAACCATCCATTTTCCAATCACATAGAGAGAAAAGATATATCTAAAGGAGCCGAAATCAGATTGATTATATTCTTTGCAGCCACAGATGGAGAAGCTCTATACAGTCAGCAAAAACAAGACCAGGAGCTGACTGTGGTTCAGACCATGAACTCCTTATTGCCAAATTCAGACTTAAATTGAAGAAAGTAGGGAAAACCACTAGACCATTCAGGTATGATGTAAATCAAATCCCTTATGATTATACAGTGGAAGTGAGAAATAGATTTAAGGGCCTAGATCTGATAGATAGAGTGCCTGGTGAGCTATGGAATGAGGTTTGTGACATTGTACAGAAGACAGGGATCAAGACCATCCCCATGGAAAAGAAATGCAAAAAAGCAAAATGGCTGTCTGGGGAGGCCTTACAAATAGCTGTGAAAAGAAGAGAAGCGAATAGCAAAGGAGAAAAGGAAAGATATAAGCATATGAATGCAGAGTTCCAAAGAATAGCAAGGAGAGATAAGAAAGCCTTCTTCAGTGATCAATGCAAAGAAATAGATGAAAACAACAGAATGGGAAAGACTAGAGATCTCTTTAAGAAAATCAGAGATACCAAAGGAACATTTCATGCAAAGATGGGCTCGATAAAGGACAGAAATGGTATGGACCTAACAGAAGCAGAAGATATTAAGAAGATGTGGCAAGAATACACAGAAGAACTGTACAAAAAAGATCTTCATAACCCAGATAATCACGATGGTGTGATCACTGACCTAGAGCCAGACATCCTCGAATGTGAAGTCAAGTGGGCCTTAGAAAGCATCACTACGAACAAAGCTAGTGGAGGTGATAGAATTCCAATTGAGCTATTCCAAATCCTGAAAGATGATGCTGTGAAAGTGCTGCACTGAATATGCCAGCAAATTTGGAAACCTCAGCAGTGGCCACAGGACTGGAAAAGGTCAGTTTTTATTCCAATCCCAAAGAAAGGCAATGCCAAAGAATGCTCAAACTATTGCACAATTGCACTCATCTCACAGGCTAGTGAAGTCATGCTTAAAATTCTCTGAGCCTGGCTTCAGCAATATGTGAACCGTGAACTTCCTGATGTTCAAGCTGGATTTAGAAAAGGCAGAGGAACCAGAGATCAAATTGCCAACATCTGCTAGATCATGGAAAAAGCAAGAGAGTTCCAGAAAAACATCTATTTCTGCTTTATTGACTATGCCAAAGCCTTTGACCATGTGGATCACAATAAACTGTGGAAAATCCTGAAAGAGATGGGAATACCAGACCACCTGACCTGCCTCTTGAGAAATTTGTATGCAGGTCAGGAAGCAACAGTTAGAACTGGACATGGAACAACAGACTGGTTCCAAATAGGAAAAGGAGTATGTCAAGGCTGTATATTGTCACCCTGCTTATTTAACTTCTATGCAGAGTACTTCATGAGAAACACTGGACTGGAAGAAACACAAGCTGGAATCAAGATTGCCGGGAGGATTATCAATAACCTCAGATATGCAGATGACACCACCCTTATGGCAGAAAGTGAAGAGGAACTCAAAAGCTTCTTGATGAAAGTGCAAGTGGAGAGTGAAAAAGTTGGCTTAAAGCTCAACATTCAGAAAACAAAGATCGTGGCATCTGGTCCCATCACTTCATGGGAAATAGATGGGGAAACAGTGGAAACAGTGGCAGACTTTATTTTTCTGGGCTCCAAAATCACTGCAGATTATGACTGCAGCCATGAAATTAAAAGCCACTTCCTCCTTGGAAGGAAAGTTATGACCAACCTAGATAGCATATTCAAAAGCAGAGACATTACTTTGCCAACAAAGGTTCGTCTAGTCAAGGCTATGGTTTTTCCTGTGGTCATGTATGGATGTGAGAGTTGGACTGTGAAGAAGGCTGAGTGCCGAAGAATTGATGCTTTTGAACTGTGGTGTTGGAGAAGACTCTTGAGAGTCCCTTGGACTGCAAGGAAATCCAACCAGTCCATTCTGAAGGAGATCAGCCCTGGGTTTTCTTTGGAAGGAATGTTGCTAAAGTTGAAACTGCAGTACTTTGGCCACCTCATGCAAAGAGTTTACTCATTGGAAAAGACTCTGATACTTGGAGGGATTGGGGGCAAGAGGAGAAGGGGACGACAGAGGATGAGATGGCTGGGTGGCATCACTGACTTGATGGATGTGAGTCTGAGTGAACTTCGGGAGTTGGTGATGGACAGGGAGGCCTGGTGTGCTGCAATTATGGGGTCACAAAGAGTCGGACATGACTGAGCGATTGATCTGATCTGAAGGGAGCCTCAAGTGTTTGGCTCAAAACAAAGGGTTCACTATCTTCTAAAAGATTGTGTTTAAAGGATAAGTAAATTTGTGTATATATGCACATATATATAAAGGGAGGCTGCTTCATTAAAACAAATAACTCTCTGTTGTGCAACGCAGCTTGAAACAACTGTTTGTGTTCATACTGCAGAGCTGAACATGGTGGCTCCTTACTCATCACAGCTCCAAGCCCCAGGTAAAAAAGGTTTCTGCCGAAAGGAACATCAATCCAGACACAGGAAAAAGGTATAGCCAAACTAAGTATACATTCATGTATACTTGAATGTATACATTCAAGTGACTTGCTGCCGCTAAGTTGCTTCAGTCGTGTCCGACTCTGTGCGACCCCATAGACGGCAGCCCACCAGGCTCCCCCGTCTCTGGGATTCTCCAGGCAAGAGTACTGGATGGGGTGCCATTGCCTTCTCCTGTAGTGACTTACAAGTTTTAAAGAGTATTACATGGACTATATGGGCCAGAGATAAGTAGTAAGAAGGCAAAATACCAACAGAAACATGAAGAAATAAAAAGAGGATTCCAGTGTATCCTACTGATCCAAGAAAACGTTGACATTAATTCTTGCTTAAATGACTTCACTTTCAACTCTGATTAATCAATTTTAACTAAATTAATTCTTTCCTAAAACATTTTTTCCTTCAAATCCACATATTAAATACTTTACCATTCAAAATAGATGAGGAATATTGTGAGAAATACAGCTAGAGAAGGAAGATTATATATATGTGTGTGTGTATAAGTGTACATATATATATATGAATGTGTTTATATATATATATGCATTTTTATACGTATGCATGTATACACAAACTAACTTCTCCATCTCCCACAATATTCCCTATCACAATGAACTGTAATGACATGAAATGTATGTATGACCTTTGTTTCAAGACTATTCTTTTTCTATATCCATCCCTTTGCTTGTATTTCTTCATTATGTTTTTCACTCAGTAAGCTTCAATTTACAGTTTACAATTCAAATAAAATCTAAGACACAGTAAAACTTATCTGTGGTAATAAAAACAAGAAATATTAATAGTTGCTTGAAATGAAGACAGGTTTAGATGATGATTGGAATGTGGCCTAAGGGAGTCTCCGAGATACTGAAAAATTTCAGTACCCCAAAATAAGGTGATGATTACATAGTAGTAATCATATATTAAACATATATTAAAGTAAACATATATTAAAAGTTCATCATACTGAGAAACAGAATCATTATCCTTTTGATGGACATTTCAGTCATTGGGGTTAGTCTGAAAAAGACTACTACAAAAATTACTATATAAGACTTACCGTGGACTTATATGTGTTACTTTTTAGTAAATACTATGTAGTAGAATTGTTGGGTCATGAGGGAAGTTTGTATTTCTTTGAAAGTAAAATTCTAATAGAGACAAAAAAGATTAAACCATATTGATATGGGACATACAAAGAATACATGTATATGTACCTACATTTATACATATATATACTACTATTCAATAATGTAGCTATAAAATGAGAACTCTCTGTCTTTCTTGCTTTATGCTTTAAAAATGAATATTTTACCATTCTATGTATATGAATGGCTTCAAATTCTTTGTAGATTGAGACAATATTAAATAAATGAATAAATATACACGTAAATATATACAATGAATAACATTTCTGAAATGCTTTTCGCCTAAAGGAGATTATATTTTTAATGGAAAATCTCAAACTAATAAATGCATATTGGAGAAAGGAGAGAATGGGGAGGCAAATATTCCAGAAGGAGTGGACAACTGATTAAAACCTTACTCTGAGAAAACAGTGCGACAGGCAAAGAAAAAGAAAGTGAGAAAAAAATAGAGAAAGTGGGAGAAAGGAAGGAAAGACAGAAGAAAGAAGTGAAAGACGAGCAATTATAAAGGAGTAAAATGAAAATCAGAAAGTAGAGAAAAGAAGGTAAGATAATGAGATGGGAAGAAGGGAGAGATGTCAGCCTTTAGTATAAATTCCTGAGGAAACTATGAAGACAAAAAGAATAGTAAAAGTAATGAACATGACAACAGTGCATGAAAGCATTTTCTTCTCCTCATATTTCAAATTGATTTCGTTTGTGTACTGAAGCTGGATAAATAATTCTGAGGCTGGACAACTACTGACAGCATAATACCCCAAATAAAAACATAAATAAGTAAATAAACAAAAATGTGATGGCATCATGTGAGGATTGAAAGTGAGTGCAGACAGTTGAGCCTCACTCAGAAGAAAACTACCTAGGTGGACACCCTCATATTTTGGTCACTGTCACTTAAACCCCCACAATCTGCATGCTTGCTACAGAAAGGCATCTTCTCATTGCCATCTTAGTTAATTAATGATTTTTGAAGTAAGTGAGTGAACTACTAAAGCTCTGGGTCAGGAAACAGTCTACATTTGCAACCTCTGAGAGGGAAAACCCATTACTGACAGTCTTCTTAGATCCTTACCTCTTCAGTTCAGTTCAGTTGCTCAGTCCTGTCTCACTCTATGACCCCATGGACTGCAGTATGCCAGGCTTCCCTGTCTATCACCAATTCCTGGAGCTTACTCAAACTCATGTCCATTGAGTCAGTAATGCCATCCAACCATCCTTACCTCTCAACAACTATCAAACTCTTCTGTGACATTCAATTAGTATAGTTAGCTTTGAATAAAACATATTTAAAACCTGGCTACTCAGTAAGTCTCCTTTATAATAATGTATACCTGTGGTGGATTCATGTTGATATATGGCAAAACCAATACAATATTGTAAAGTTAAAAAATAAAATTAAATTAAAAAATAATGAATAACTTTAATGTTTTTTAAAAATATATCTAAGAGATTCAGAGGGTTATCAGCACATACCAAAGCTTTGTATACCTAAAACTGTAATTCCAAAGAGTACTTTAAGCCTTTAGAATTCTAAGCCCTTAGAGTAAATGGGACAGAAAAGAGCCCAGGGATGACCTGCTGGGCAGTGTGCTCACTCACGCTCAGCCTACTGCTTCTGCTAGAGGGAAATAGACTAACATTTTAAAATGCTGCCTTGGTCATTCATTTTTCTTTCCATCACAATGTCATTTCTGTTCTCTGTGTTTAGAATTTTTCATCAACAAAAAGAGAGTGGGGGAGCTAGATTAATATAATTTAGATTTGAAATAATTTTCCAGATAATTTGGTCTCATTTTGTTATTTATAGTCCTCAAGTAATTTATTGTGTATGAAAAATGGTTCCCATGATTCTGGATTCAAGTCACCTGGAGGCCTGTTGACTCTAATGTTCTTCGGCTTCCTGAAAACTAAAAAGAATAATTATGAGCAACAGACCATCTATGTCTGTAGAGATATGGTATATGTTTGAGTGATATGGAAAGTAAGACAATATGGGAAAATTGCAAGCCTTGAAAAGGTTTAGTATCTTATCAATTTATACAAAATATTAGTCTTCTTTGTGACTGGGCAAAAGATATCCCAATCTCCTTTCTGGCTTATTGATTCTATTGGAGATCATCTATTAGCACCTTTTCTTCCTCTTCTTCTCAATAAGTAAGAATTAGATGATCCTGTATGTGACTGGATTATTTAAAAACTATGGTGCACTGGGATGACCCTGAGGGATGGGATGGGGAGGGAGATGGGAGGTGGTTCAGGATGGGGGACACATGTATACCCATGGCTGATTCATGTGAATGTATGGCAAAACCCACTACAATATTGTAAAGTAGTTAGCTTCCAATTAAACAAATAAATTAAAACAAACAAACAAAAAGCTGCTAAGTGGCTTCAGTCATGTCTGACTCTGTGTGATCCCATAGATGGCAGCCCACCAGGCTCCCCCATCCCTGGGATTCTCCAGGCAAGAATACTGGAGTGGGGTGCCATTGCCTTCTCCAATGCATGAAAGTGAAAAGTGAAAGTGAAGTTGCTCAGTCGTGTCTGACTCTTCACAACCTCATGGACTGCAGCCTACCAGGCTCCTCTGTCCATGGGAATTTCTAGGCAAGAGTACTGGAGTGGGGTGCCATTGCCTTCTCCAATGCATGAAAGTGAAAAGTGAAAGTGAAGTTGCTTAGTCGTGTCTGACTCTTAGCAACCTCATGGACTGCAGCCTACCAGTGTTAACTGTGCTATGCTGTGCTTAGTCTCTCAATCCTGTCAGACTCTCTGTGATCCAATTACTGATAATTAGACAACTAATCTGATAAAAGCATTGTCATCAAGTGGGTGTGACTATTTATTTTTGCCTTTACAATTCAGGCAATTTTTGAATTCATGAGATACTGATTTATTTGGATTCTGAGATTGCCTTTTCTCTTAGCTTTTATCATTTCTCACAACTCACACATAATTATTAGCAACATCTTCCACACATTTCATCATTTCTCCCACTACATCCTTCCAAATACTACATAGAAATATAAAAGAAAATTATTTGTCATAACATTTATTGCTTTAATCCATATCTTATGACTATTATGACTATAGTATTAATATCAGTACAGTATATAGCATTCATATTGGTGCAGGATCACAAGCAAAGAGATCTCAGTGTAACTCCATCATTCTTTTTTCATTCATATGAGAATTATTACACCAAAAATCCCTTTTATACCTCTATGCTGCTGCTGCTGCTAAGTCGCTTCAGTCGTGTCCAACTCTGTGCAACCCAGTAGACGGCAGCCCACCAGGCTCCCCCGTCCCTGGGATTCTCCAGGCAAGAACACTGGAGTGGGTTGTACATGTGCTTTAAGTGGCTATGAAACAGCTACTTATATGATCTATTCAAGAGACTGACATCATAGACAAACAAAAATAGAGACTTCCACTTATATTCATAAATGGCTTCCTTTTCCATGGTATATGAATATGACCAGATCAGAGGAAACCTCTTTGTGGGAGTAGTTTCAATCAGTTTTTAGGCATGGACAGAAAGTAGTAAAATGCGAAGTGGTCCAAAAATTACAGAATGATTAATGAAATAGACATTAATAGGAAATAAAAATAAATTTCTTAAATTTAAGATTAAGTTCTTATAAAAGGGAACCCAAGTCAAATACAGAAAAGAGTATAAAACTAGGGAGGTACTAAGAGTTGGTCATTATATTGAAAAGTGCTTCAGAATCCAAGCCACAGCTAATGAACCACAGTATAGAGAGTCATAGTACAATTTGGGATCACAGTACAGTGTAAAGCTATTAAAAAGAAAAGTCGGATCCCCACTGCATAAAGCAGAAGGATATACGACTAGTTATCTACTGAACTTTAACTTGTGGGGGAAAAGCATAATATCATGAATCCAGCTATATGTTACATGTAAACTATCTTAGTTCTGCTTTTGACTCAATTCTACCCTATTTTTAGCTATTACCCTTCTTGAAATATTTCTCTCTATTCTTTTTTTTTTTTTTTTAATTTCCTAAAGCCTCCCTGTAAAAATATCCTCTGTATTTCACCTTCCCTATTCCATGCAACAGTTCTCCTTAAACATAAATGAAGGATAATTTATAGAACCAACAACCCCAGAAGCCTTTAAAAATAGATCACCTTCTCCAAGTCTCCTCTAAGGGGCATGCTTAATGCCCTGCCAAATAGTGACTTGTTCAGCATCTTGATATTGGAATAAGTGAATGTAAGATAGCTAAACTCACTCCTACCGATCTACAATTGAGAACTAATGCCAATGACTTGGGGATAAATAGCATGCTCTCTGGGACCAGGAGTAGACTGCTTAAGGGTGGAGATTCCCAATAGGATTGTGGACTAATGATCATGGGCGATAGAAACAGTACTTTCTGGATCCTTAAGAATCCTACGGAGAATTTTCACTTACAGCAAAATTGGGTTGGTATCTAGAGATAAAGAAAGAAAGCCTGACAGTTTTGCAAACAGCCCAGACTCTAGGTCAAGGAAAATGCAAGAAGAGTGTTCTGAGTCATAGTTTCTACTTACATAAATGGTAGGTTAGAAATCCTGAGACTTTTCCCTGTTGTCTTTAGTAAAGGTTTTGTAGGATGGCTTTCTACTGCCATTCTGTCATCCTGCATAGAACCTCTCAATATTCTGGCCTGATTGTCATCTAAAGCACTAAGTTTATTTCTTTAATGTCCGATATGTCTTAATGATAGTGAGGTCAGTGTCCTGTTTCACTTCTCATTCATTCTCTTCTGTAGGTATGATAATCAGTGGTGAAAAGAGATCAATCACTAACATCCGTGGAATCCATGAACATGTCATATATGGACCCCAAAACAGTGACACTGATTGGTATCCCTGGACTGGAGCATGTGCAGTTTTGGATTGGGTTTTCCTTCTTTGCTGTGTGCTTAGTGGCTCTTCTGGGAAACATCATTTTACTGATCATTATCCCTACAGAACTCAGTCTGCACCAGCCCATGTACATCTTCTTGGCAGTGTTGGCAGCCACTGACATAGGACTCTGTGTAGCCATTGCTCTGAAAATGTTGGCTATCTTCTGGTTTGGCTTTTATTCCACGGCCTTTGATGCTTGCTTAGCCCAGCTGTTCTTCATCCATGCCTTGCAGGGCATGGAATCTGGAATCCTGTTGGCAATGGCCTTTGATCGCTATGTTGCCATCTGTGATCCTTTGAGGCACACAACCACCCTTACACCTTTCCTCCTGGTTAGTATGGTGCTGGCTGTGGCAATCCGAGCAGCAGTGCTCGTTGGCATTTTACCCATTCTACTCAAAAGACTGCATTTTTTCCAATCCATTGTAATTGCCCACTCTTACTGTGAGCACATGGCTGTGGTCAAGCTGGCTGCAGAGGACACTCATGTCAATAAAACATGTGATCTTTTCGTAGGTTTCACAATTCTAGGATTTGACATGATTTTCATCCTCATTTCCTATATCCTTATTTTCCAGGCTGTTTTTTGTCTACACCAAAAGGAGGCACGGCTTAAAGCGTTCAACACGTGTACAGCTCACATTTTTGTTTTCCTTGAGTTTTATATTCTTGCCTTTTTCTCCTTCTTCAGCCATCGGTTTGGACATGTTGTGCCCTCTACCCACATTCTTCTGTCTACCGTCTACCTCCTTGTGCCACCTGCACTCAACCCTATTGTCTATGGTGTGAAAAACAAGGCAATTCGCAAGCATGTGGCATGGATATTTTTCCTGAATCACTGATAATAACGGTGATCCATCAAATATTAAGATCATAGGAAGAATATTTTCATTTCCTAAAGATAGAGATGACATTGGCTAAACTCTGTGTATTCATTGTTAAAGACTTCACTTCATCATACTCAAACTTTTAGACATTTATTTCACAAACTACAGATAGAATAAAATAAAATCTCTTCAGGTTAATACTGATATTAGTTCTATTTAATAATTTTGTTTCTAATTTCATTTTTATTGCTTTCTTTTAATTTTCATTTAATTTGTAATTATGTTATTTATTGATAGGACAATTCATTAATATTTTTCAATATTTACCTTTTGCAATATTTGTATTTTAAACTACAGTTACATCTTAAACCATTGTCTCTGCTGCAGCCCAGAATTTTGGCATTTTGTCTTAAAGTGCTGTAATATTCCAGTAACTAAAAACAAACTGTCATTCATATCTTCCTGGCTTAAACTTTAAAAATACCAAATCAGAGTCCCTCATTTGGAGTAGCTTCTTGAGTCTACCTACATTCCTAATATATCCTACTAGATGAGAACAGAGAATGTTGGTTACAGTCTAGGGTAGATATCCTAGTGCAACAGTCATAGCTGAAGGAGCTTTTGTCCAGGTGCACAGTTGCTACCACAGACTTTCTACTGGTGCTATTGACATCATTTCTGCTACCCCTAGAGCATCCCTCAAATGAAACTGCCACCTTAACCATTGTAAGCTAGCCTTGAAATCTGGCTGCCCTACCAAAACTCCAGTCTTCAAGCAAGCACAGAGAAATTCCTAGGTGATTCTCCATGAGTTGGAGCTTTCCCAGAGTAAGAGACAATCAACCCACAGCTCAGTTTCATTTCCTATAGTTCTGCCTAGCCCTGTGTTTGGCATCTAGATGTGTGTCTAAATTGTTGCGTCTCCTGGGAAAGAGTCACACAGTCCTAATAATGATAGGAGTCAAAGCCTGCTGACCTTTTCGTATATGGGCTTGCAGGTATTCTCACTCATGGTCAGTCAGGTGGCATGGCTTAGTTTGGCCTGTAATCATCATTTACCCCAGTGGTATTATCATTCATATCAGTTCAGATATGGCTACATTCATGGGTAGGCTCATTTCATGTCCAGAAGTGGGGAAGAGAAATCTTTCTTCCAATACAGATATAATTTCACTCCAACTTTCATAAATTGTTCTTCTGGATTTGGATCCTTAAATGTGAGCAATAACCCAGACATGGTAATGGAAATTGTGCCATCTTTCTCAGTTCACCAGTTTAATCAGTTGCATACCTAAGGTTACTTTATACCACAGTGTACAGTACTGTTCTGTGCTAGCAAGGCACTCTTCCTGATCCATGGACACAAAGCTGGCATTCCTGCACTATTCAGATAATCAGCTGCTTCAACCCCATAGTGCAGTTACCTCTTTAACTTGTACTGTCACAACAAGGCCTTGAACACAGACACAACCTTTACACTTCTAGCCATCCTGGGAATGTTCTTAATCTGAATTGATTCATCTAATCTCTTTCTCTAAGCCAGCCATATTGTTAGGTCAACCTATAACTCTGGTTAATGCTCAAAGTATTAAAAAACATTGTGTTTTCAAATATCCCTGTGAAATGCAATTTACTTTACAACAATAACAGGAACCAATTGAAGATAATGTTATCCAGAATGTTCTAGGATCCCTCATGAATATTTTTTTCACAATCCTGAATGTAAAATATATCTTCCTTATACTTCTGAAATAGAGGTAGCACAAGACTTGCCTCTCAAAAAGTCCCAAATTACTTGTACAATTAACAAGAACTAATACAAATTATGTCATGCCCTTAACAGATTTTTATCGAAGTATACATTCTGTCTTCTCAGTATAGGGTACTTATATGTAGCTGGACACCTACAATGTAACTTAGCTCCAGGTCCTCAGAGAACTGATTAAAATTATGCATCTCTACTGCTAGTAGACCACACTATGTTAAAACAAAAATTTATACTAATTATGACAAAGTGGTATTGATACAAAGATTTTTTAAAAAATGACCAATGCAATAAATAAGAGGTCTAGAATGGACAGTTGTCTAAATATGACAAATATATCACACGGTGCAATAGAGAATAATGTTCTTTCCTTTTAATATATGCTGTTAAATTGAATATTCATTATTTATTACTCTAAAGTTTAGTTCTAACAACAATACCACATACAAAGAACAGACTGCAGATTTATTTTAGATTTTAATAGAAAGACCAAATAATAAACCTACAAGAAGAAAATATGGGAGGGAATGTGTCCGTATTATATTAGGGTAAGCAAAGTTTTCTTAAAGAGTATTAAATAGGCCATTGGACTATGTTAAAATTAAGCTTTCTATATTCATCTAAAAGCACTACTAGTTAAAGGAGAAAGATACAAGAAGATATATAAATTGCACTGACTCCATTGATTACTCTGGTGAAAATTGATAACATAACTATATTCTTCAAACACAAGACTATAGTTATGTCTCCATTTATTTAGGTCTTTTAAAAATTTCTTTAAGTAGTGTTTTGTAGCTTTGAGTATATAAGTTTTACATATATTTTGATCTATTTTTTGAGCTATTATAAATGACATGCATCCATGCTAAGTCGTTTCAGTCATGTCAGACTCTGTGCAACCCTATGGACTGTAGCCCACCAGGCTTCTCTGTCCATGGGATTCTTCAGGCCAGAATACTGGAGTGGATTGCCATGCCCTCCTCCAGGGGATCTTCCTGACCCAAGGATCGAACCTGCATCTCTTAAGTCTCCTGTATTGCCAGCTGGGTTCTTTACCATTAGTGCCACCTGGGAAGGCCATTATAAATGATGCTTATTTTTAAATTTTAGTTGCAGTTTTTCGTTGACTGAATTTTGTACATGGATCTTGATAAACATTATTTCCAGAAGATTTCCTTAAATTCCTTGGTATTTTCTATGTAAATAGCATGTCACTTGCAAAAAGGGATAATTTTATTTCTTTCCAATCTAAATGTCTTTTTTTTCTACCCTTAATGAATATACAAAGACTTCAAATATGATATTGGACAGAAGTGGTCAAAATGATCATCCTTACTTTGTTTCTGGTAATAGACACTACTTAATCTTCAATCATCACTTATATTGTTCTTTATCAACTTGAGAAAGTTTGCTTCTATTTCTAGTTAGCTAAAGTTGTTTTTTTTTTTAATGATTGCATATTAAAATATTTTCAAATTATTTTTGTGTGTGTCAATAAAATTATATGACTTTGTTACATATTTTAATGTGGTGGGCTTCACTGTTTGAGTATTCAATCATGCTTGCATTCTTGAGATAAGTCCTATGTTTAGTGACATATTATTTGTCTTTATTTTGTAGGATTCGATTTACTAATGTATAGTTGAAGATTTTAACATCTATATTCATGAGTATTGATCTATAGCTTCTTTTCTTGTACAATTTTCATCTGGTTGTCATTATGAGCAAGTTTGGCCTCATAAAACAAGTCTGAAAGTTGTTTCCTTTCCCTCTTAGCTTCTAGATGATGTTGAAAGTAACTGGTGTTATTTCTTCCTTAAATATTTAATGAAATTCACTAAGATATAGATGTAGGAAAAAACAGATTATTTATTTATTCTTGAGTGTATTTTGATAGTTTGTTCCTTTAACAAATTCATCTGTTTCATCTACATTGTCACATTTACGTGCATAGAATTGTTTGCAGTATTCCATTATCTCATTTTGCTATCTATAAGGTCAGTATTGATATGCCTTCTTTATTTTTTAGTTTTTGAAGTTGGTGATTTCTCTGTGTCACTTAAGTTACAGATTTATAAAAGAACCAGGCTTTGGTTACATTAATTTTTTAAAATCTTTTGTTTTTAATTCAGTTTTTTTTTAATTTTTTATTTTATTTTTTAACTTTACAATATTGTATTGGTTTTGCCAATATTCATCAACATGAATCCCCATGTTCCCCATCCTGAACCCTCCTCCCTCCCTGTACCATCCCTCTGGGTCGTCTCAGTTTTTATTTTTAGTATTTCTTTCCTTATATTGTTTTTTATTTATTTTGGCCTCTGTTTTCCATATTTTTAAGATGGAAACATAATTTAGACATTGTTATTTTTTCCAATGTAAAAATTAATGCTATCACTTGCCATTAAGAACTAGCTTACCTACCATAGAAATTCTGGTTTCTTGTACTTTTATTTCATTACATTTGAAATATTTCCTAATTCTTTTTGACACTCCTTTGAGCTATGTATTACTTAGATACTCTTTAATTTTCAAATATTTTAGTATTATCTTTTTCTTGATATCATACAATTTTGTCATTGGCAATGAGTTTAACTGCATTAGGTCAGAGAACATATCAATACTTTGAATTATGTGCTAATTTTTCTTAACAATTGTATGTCCACTTAAAAAGAACATTTATTTTTGGTTGTTACACAGTCTTTTTATTTCAAATACTTTTGCTCATATTATTTATTCTCAGTTTTCAGTCAACTACATTTTTACTTTTGCCTTGGTTTCCAGGAAACTAGACCAGTCAAAGCAACAGCAGCAGTGGAGAAAGCAATATGTGGGCTTGTCTGGACATGAATAGTTGCAGACGAAATTTGAATATTCTCTAAGAAATGTTCAGATAGTAAGTAATATAGGGATAATCTCCATAGAATAATAAGAAAATGTGGGAGAAGCCTGAGACATTCTGCTTTTCTAAGAAGATATCTACATTTTATTTTACTTAAAGTATTACCCTTGACTCCAATCATTATATTATCTTTCATATGCCACCTGTTCAGAAATTTTGTTACCTGTGTCTCCAAGACATGTCTAAATCTAATTTTGCAAATTAATTTCAACCAACCTTATCCAAACCATTATCATCTCTTCTGAATTGCTGCAATATCCTACTAATTTGTCTTTATCTCTCAGTTTTCCTCAACTCCTACAAACTTTAACTGATTCTATAAATAGCAGTCAGAGAAACCCCATTAAGATTTAACTTAAATGCTGCCATTACCTTGCTCAAAATCATCTAATTATTTTCCATTTCATTCAACAATAACCCAGAATTCTTAGTACAAGCTATACATGGTCATGGTACAATACAATACCATTTTCTCTTTTATTTTCTACTGTTTTCCCCACATCACCACTCATCATCCCAGCCTCACTGTCCCCTCACCCCACGCTTTTCTCCAACTAATGTGAACCTCCGATTTGCACATTAAACGGTCCATTGGGTATTAGCCTTGGAATATTTGGCATTCATCTTCAATTAACATATCCAAAACTATTTTTCTCCAGTGTTTCCCATATCACTAAGAGTAAATACATCCTTACAATTGCTTATGATAACATTTCCCAAATTCTTCTCTGTAACTCTTTCTTTCATATATCCCATTCAAATCAACAATTTCTATTCACTTTTCTACCAAAATATCCAGAACACATATTTATCTAATAATATTCTTGCAAACTATTATTTATTTCTTGGATATTTGTAATAACAATGTAGTATATTATTAGTTCAAAATATTCACTGAACCTGCCTGATAGAGCCTCTTACTGTTGGACTGTTATTTTTCAATCTTAGTGACATTAGTTTTCATCATGTGATTTGCATTGGCCAATATAAGATTTAACTGTGTTATTTATGAATGAAGATTTATAAGCCATAATTTAGTTTCAGAGTCTCTTTTTCTCTATGACACAATAGCAGTAGTTAATTATAATTGCATTACCTTCACAATAAGTTCCAGACTGAAGCAACAAAACTGAAAAATGAGTGAGAAATATATTTTTGTTGTTATTATTATAAGTCCATGTGAGTTGAGGAATTAATTTTAATATAATATTACTTAGTTCATGTTACTTGATACAGTAATGATAAATGATCCCCTTTCTCAACCATTTCCCTCTTTAGCAAAAGATCAAAATAATAATCAGAATTATCCTCTGAAAATACAGTTCAAACTTTACCTATTTGAAAACTACCCTGGGTTTCTCATTTTATTCAAAGTAACAGACTAACTCTTACATCTGTTTCAAGGGCACACATCCTCTAGACCCCTTTTATGTCTTAGAATATGCTTCTTACAAGTGATCCCTCCATTGTATATTTCTTTCTAGTTACCTCAGCTTTCTTACAGATAACAAAAAATGCAAGGTATGTGCAACTTCAGAGTCTTTTCATTTTGTGCTTTTGTTTCATTTTGTTTTGCCTGTAACATTATTCCCCAGATATTCAAGAGGCTCATATTCACCAAGCACTGGAACACATTATTGTAGATCACTTGCTCTCCAATTCCTGTGTCTCCTCAAAGACACTCTACATATAGAACACCATAAAGTAGCCACTAAAAAACTATAAGACTAATAATAAATGAAGTCAGTTCAATCAGAGGATGTTAAATCAATATACAAAAATAAGTTACATTTCCAAAAGGTACAAACTAACTATCCAAAAAAGATATTAAAAATCAACCCCATGAACAACAGTGTCAGCAAATTCCTTAGTGGCTCAGTAGTAAAGAATCCATCTGTCAAGGCAGGAGACACAGGTTCAATCCCTGATTCAGAAAGATCCCACATGCCATGGCACAACTAAGCCTGTGTACCACAACTATTGAGCCAGTGCTCTACAGCCCAGAAGCCTCAGCCACTGAGCCTATGAGCTGCAACTACTGAAGCCTGTAAGCCCTAGAGCCAATGCTACACAGCAAGAGAAGCCACCACAATGAGAAGCCCATACATCACAACTAGAGAGTAGCCCCCACTCTCTGCAACTACAGAAAAGTCTGGGTAGCAATGAAGACCCAACACAGCCAAAAATAAGTAAAATTATATATAAAAGCAATAGCATCAAAAACAATAAAATAGTAAGGAATATATGTAACCAAGTAGATGAAAGGTAGGTACATTGAAAATTATAAAGCAATGATGAAAGAAACTGAAGAAGATACAAATAAGTGGAAAAAAATATCCCATGCTGATAGAATGGAAGAAATAACACTGTTAAAAGATCCATAATACTCAAAGTGATCTCCAAGTTAAATGCAATCTTGCCTTTCAGATTTCCAGTGGAATTTTCACAGAAATAGAAATAAATAATCCTTAAATTTATATGGAAGTGCACAATTTCCTAATATTTTATAATTTATATAAAATTATATATAAAAGCAATAGCATCAAAAACAATAGAATAGTAAGGAATATATGTAACCAAGTAGATGGAAAAATATCAAAGCACTCTAGAGCAGGAAGAACAAAACTGGAAGGATCATACTTCCTGATTTCAAATATATTACAGAGCTACAATAATCAGAACAGTATAGTACTGGCACAAATCAGAAATACAGACACATGAAAGAGAGCCCAGCAATAAACCCACCCATGTATAGGCAACTGATGTATGAGAAGAGAATCAAGAACAACATACAATGTGGAAAGCATTATCTTTTTGTTGGGAAGCGTAGTGCAAAATAGCCGTAAAAGGAGAAAGTCCTTGGGAAAATGGTGAAGGGCCAGAAGTACTCGGCTTTGCACTACAGACAGAAAGACATCTCCTGCCTTTGGTTATGCTCGGCGCCAAGAGTTAATAATAAATAGGGATGTTACTTGTGAGAGCAGGTTGTGGGAGAAGCCCATGAGTCATTTAGAGCACGCTGTCCTTGAAATGTTTCTACTGATTATGTGTTAACTCTGTATGCGCTCTGCTGGCTGCATACTTTAAGCTCTTTGTTCCTGCTTCTATAAAAAAGCTTGACTGCAGAAATAAACTTGTCAGTCCTTGCAAGAGACTGTCCGAGTGTCATTCTTTCAGGTTCATCGCTTCCAAGTCCTGGGGAAAAAATCCCCAACAAGTGGCGCCACGAACAGGGACTTGAGAGAAAGGCTGAACAAAGCGACGAGTTCCTGCAGAAAGAGGTAAGCAGGATGGGACAACATAGCAGTAAAATTCCTTTCATTTCTATAATGCATCATTTTTTGAAACAAAACAGTGTTAATGTTTCAAGAGATCAGTTGAACGACTGCTATCATATTTTACTGGAACAATTCATGGTTCCCAGAAGAGGGGACACTCAATCTAGACATATAGAAAAGGGTTAAAAATAATGTTTTGCAAGCATATCGGCAAGGGTTATCTGGTCACTCATACAGGCTATCATAGAACAAATTGAAGGACATAACATTGATTTGGAAGTAAAAACTATTCAATCTTTACATGAATATGAGCTTAAGGAACAACATATGCAATGTGCTTTGAAATATAAGAACGTTATGTTCAATCACACATAATCCTTAGAAAAACAACTTAGAGACATATATATACAGGATATGTCAAAACTGAAGCCACTTAGAATGGAGGTCATTTCATTCAATGGACAGCCCAAATCTAAGGTTTTTCCTTCTGCTCCGCCTGTAACAGCAATTGCTAACTTTGCTCGTACTAATCATTTCACTCCTCCTCAGGAGATGCCTGCTTGCACTTTCGCTTTCCCAATGCAATTTAATCAACCTGCCCAAAATATTTGGGCTAATCTAGATTTTGGCATGTTGTCTAGCTTTAAGAAAGCATGCACTCTGTATGGACCTACTTCTCCTTACTGTATAGAATTTCTCAAAGATGGGCTGACTGTTGGATGCCATATGATTTTTTTTCAAGTAGCAAAGATGGTTTTAAATCCTCAACAATTACTGCAGTGGCAAATGTTGGTGATGAGGCCCAACAGCTGATGATTGACCAGCAATCTCATGGTAACCCTGCCAATTTAACCTATGATATACTGACTGGAACAGGGACTATGGCCAATATAATGGCACAATTAGCTAATGTTACCCTTGAGATGTTACTTTTCATTAAAGAAACTGCCTGCAGGGCATAAACAAAAGTTGATAGCACTAACTCTGATGGTTCATTTGTTAAGATTATTCAAGGACATGAAGAGGAATATTCTCAGTTTATAGGAAAACTAAAGGATGCAATTGAGAAATCTATTAAGGATGTGACTTTACAAAATATTATTTTAAAACAACTTGCTTTTGAAAATGCTAATGAGGAATGTCAATCCATGCTTAGACCAATTCGAGAGACTGGCTCTCTTATGGAATATTTGAAAGCATATAAGGATATCGGATCTATGTCCCATAGAACAAAATTTGTGGCATTAGAAACCTTTAATGTACAAAAAACTGCTAATGCCAAATATTTTAACTGTGGGAAGCTCAGCCATATGAAAAAACAGTGTTGCCTGCCAACCTTAGGCCGGAAAAAATACTACTACTTCTAATAAGAAGAGACCCCCAGGAGTATGTCCAAGATGTAAAAGGGAGTTCCATTGGCTGAATGAATGTCATTCTAAATTTGATAAGGATGGAAACACCTTGAACCCCGATGCACAATACAAACAACAGGGAAACTAATAAAGGGGCCATCCTCTAGCCCCACTACAAAAGGAGGACCTAGTGTTATGACGCTACAAGCAGCTACATCTAAGAGTGCTTGCATTAATATACCTAGTCCTTATGATATGGAACTAATAGAATTATACAACCCCCACAAAATTCCCACTGGACATTATGGCCCAATTCCACCTGAGACAGTGGGACTGATTTTGGGACGTAGTAGCTGCACAATGAGAGGTTTAATGGTATTGACCAGTGTTACGGACGAAGATTATGAAGCGGAAATACATATTATGGTAAATGTTTGACAATGGGAAATGTATACTTACAAAAAAGGGAACATTTTGCACAATTATTACTTTCACCATATGTCAAACCAATGAAGGCATCTGATAAAGTTTGGCAGGGAGGCTTTGGCAGTACCAACTTTACTGCTGCACTATCCACCTTATTAAAGGAATATCAGAAACCCATGCTTACTTTACGCATACGGGGAAAATTTTTTCACAGGCATGTTAGATACCGGAGCTGACATTTCAATCATTAGAGCTGCAGAATGGCCCCTCTACTGGGGTAAGGTTATGGCTCTTTCTAGACTATTAGGAGTAAATAAAGCTGATGCCACACACTTTTGTCAATGCATCCTATTTACAAGTGTATGACCCTGATCAAATTGTAGCTTATCTTAAACCATATATTACTAATATCCCAATCAATTTATGAGGACAAGATTTTCTTGAACAAACGAAAGCCACAATTTCTTTAAATGAATCTTTTAATGGGGGCCATTGAGTTAACACTGCTGCCCCTCGATTGGGAATCTGATACCCCAGTATGGACACCTCAATGGCCCCTAACTAAAGAAAAATTGGCAGCAATTAGTTAATGAACAATTACAAAAAGCTCATATAGAACCTTCATTTTCCCCGTGGAATTTCCCTGTTTTTGTAATAAAAAAGAAGTCAGGAAAATGACAAATGTTGATAGATTTAAGAAATGTTAATAATACCATGTTACCTACGGGGCCCTTACAACCCAGACTGCCCTCTCCTTCTATGGTACCAAAAGGATGGTCTATAGTTATTATTGACTTACAAGACTGCTTTTTTACTATACCTTTGCACCCTAAAGATAGAAAACATTTTGCCTTTTCAGTTCCTTCTATAAATCACATGGCTCCTGTTAAAAGATTCCAATGGAAGGTGCTACCTCAGGGAATGATGAACTCCCCTACCATTTGCCAATATCTCATATCTGTTTTATTACAACCCATTAGAGATAAGTATCCTACTGAGTTTATAATTCATTACATGGATGATATACTTCTTTCTATGGAATCTGAATTCTGTTTGCAACTGTTATATAATGAAGTTACTACTACTCTTCAAAATCATGGCCTGCTTGCAGCACCAGATAAAATTCAGTGGAAAGCACCCTTTAATTATTTAGGACATGTTATGGAAGAATCTAAAAATCAAACCTCAAAAAACTCAAATTTCTGTGCAATCTCTACACATGCTGAATGATTTTCAAAAATTGCTAGGAGATATTAATTGGCTGTGGCCATCTGTCGGCATCCCCACCTATGCCTTACAAAATCTATTTAAAATTTTAGAGGGATCCCCTGACTCTAATAGCCCTATGCAGCTAACAAAAGAGGCCAAAGAAGAACTGGCCTTAGTGGAGAAACGCATTCAACAATCTTTTTCAACTCGGCTAGATTATGATCAACCAGTTTCTTTATATATATTCCCCACAGAACATTCGCCCACGGCAATTATAGCTCAACATAGCCCAATAGAATGGGTATATTTACGCACTAAACAGTCTAAAAAAAACTGTATCATATATTGAGAAAATAGGGCACTTAATTGTGTCAGGAAGAAGCCATGTACAAACTTTGACTGGATTTGATCCATATGCAATACATGTTCCCTTGACAAAAAAGGAATTGCAAATTGCCTTACAGTATAACCTGACCATGCAAATGGCATTAAGTGATTTTCAGAATGTTATCTCATTTCATTTACCGAAAGGAAAATTATAGGACTTTCTACAATGTACTAAATTCATTGTAACTAATATCATTGTATCCCAGCCTATTATCAATGCACCCACCTATTTCATTGATGGCAACAAGAAAGGCATAGCAAGGATTGTCAGCCCTGATATCAAAGAGAAATTACTCACTACCTATTCTTCAATACAAAGAGTTGAGTTGTATGCTTTATATGCTCTTTTGTCGCTTCAACCATTATCCTTCAACTTCAATCAGTATATACTGATTCCAAATACCTTGATTCCCTTTTTCCTGATTTTGTTACTGCCTTTTTATACAACCTAGATGAAGAATTATATACTCTCTTTTCACAGACTCAAGCTTTAATTCGCTCACATATAGAACCTTTCTTTATTGCACATATACGTGCTCATTCAGGTTTACCTGGCCCTCTGGTCGCAAGAAATGATTCTGTTGACAGACTCATAGCTCCCATTTTTACATCTGCCAATGATGAACATGCTAGTATTCATACCAATGCTAACAGATTGCACTCTAAATACCATATTCCTCTCACTGAAACATGGCATATTATTAAAACCTGTGATGACAACACCCCTCTGCACTTACGAACTATGATTTCAGGACTTAATCTCCAGGGGCAACAACCTAATTCCCTTTAGCAATCTGATTTCACTCACTGCTCCTTAAAGAAAATTTTCTTTACTTTTTGTCTCAATAGATACATTTTCCAACTTTATCTGGACAGTACCTGTCTCTTCAGAATCCAGCAAACATGCCATTTCTGCACTCTTACTCACCTTCCCCGTTATGGGGATTCCTTTTGTCTTGAAAACAGACAATGGACCTGCATTCACCTCGCATTCGTTTTGTTCATTTTTATCAGAATGGAACGTCACACATATTACAGAAATACTCTATAATCTTCAGGGGCAAGCCATTATCGAAAGAGCCCACTGCACCCTAAAAACTCATTTACTAAAACAGAAAGGGGGAATATGGAAGAGGAGATACACTTCTTATCCTATGAACCCTCAATTACTATTATCTTTAACTCTTTATTCCCTGAATTTTTTAAACTTAACAAAAAATAATTCTGATACTCATCCAGATAGACATTTTGCAGAAGACAAAAACAGCAAATTAGAAATCAATACACCAATATGGTATAAGCAATTTAATCAGTGGCTGCCAGGAATCTTATGACTCCTAGGCAAGGGTTATGGCCTTGTCATTGCAGATGGAGAGGAAATCTGGGTTCCCCTTCGCCATGTCCGCTACTGAGAAGGACACCAAGACTGGACTCCCTTGGGAAGTGACAAAGTTGACGTGAAGGGTCTCGTCAATGACCCTGGAGGAGCCAATGAGGAAACACCATCATCTGAATCCTTACCTGACATGGGCTCAAGTGAAAACATGACTCGTCAGGCTGAGCAGACACTGAAGAGTACTGGAACTCCTATGACTCCAGATATGCTGTTTCTGGCAATGTAAACTGTTCTGAAAAGCAGGAGGAACATCATAATTGCTCCTGGTTTAATAGATCAAGCATTGGAGGCTTTCATAAATCTAAGACAAGTTTCTGGACTGATAAGGACATATTGCTGAATTGGTATAACGGGGGCTTTATCACCCCCATGACCTAGGATTGTTGTCCCCATTGTGGGGCCAAAGCAATGGCACACTTGGAAAATTCCAGCAGCTTTAGAGCACTTTGCTAATGTTTATGGGACTATGGGTGTGTTTCATCCTTCTAATTACACCTTCCTATACAATAGTACTGGCTATATTCAATCGTGTGTTCACCTTCTGTACTTGTTTATTGTAGGGCATTTTGATATTGACTTATCAGCCAAGATTGTCAATTGTACTGCGTGTGCATTGTATACCTGCCTTAATCACACCATTTCATATCACAATGCTAGCATTGCACTAGTTAAACAAAGATCTGAGTTATGGCTTCCCGTAAATTTAACTGAGCCTTGGACTGATTCTGTATTTCTTTCTGTACTGTTGAAAACTGGGTTTAGGCGATCTAAGCACATCCTTGGGTGGATTATTGCAGGCATCTTAAGCCTTATCTCCATTGTGACTGTAGGAACTTTGTCTGGTATGGCTTTACATAATTCTATATGAAATCATGATTTTATCACTGCTTGGCACAAAGACTCTCATGATCTGTGGACTTGACAAGCTCAAATAGATCAGCAATTACAAACACGGATTAATGAGTTACAATGTGGTTACCTACTTAGGAGATCAAATGCAGCAACTGACTTTCCGAACACGTATAGGCTGTCACTGGAATTTTACTTCTTTTTGTCTGACTAACATGCCCTATAATAGCACTGAACATCCTTGGAATGAGGTTAAGGCGCATTTGCAGGATCTCACAAATAACTCAAGTTTAGACATCAATTTGTTGAAACAACAAGTTGCTAATTTTCAAGTTAGGGTACCTAGGGAATTGTATAGTACTCAATTCTATGATAGTTTAACCAAAACCCTATCGTCTCTAAACCCTAGAGCTTGGCTTTCAGGAAGCAATGTTTTTATATATGTATTAATCAACCTGCTCTTTTTGTCCTTGATTATAGGACACAGAAGTCTCTACTCAAGACTCCGTGCCTCCCACAACGGAGTCCAACTAGCCACCGCCGTGCTTAATTTAAAAACAAAAGGAGGATATGCTGGGAAGCATAGTGCAAAATAGCTGTAAAAGGAGAAAGTCCTTGGGAAAATGGCGAAGGGCCAGAAGTACTCGGCTTTACACTACAGACAGAAAGACATCTTCTGCCTTTGGTTATGCTCGGCGCCAAGAGTTAATAATAAATAGTGATGTTACTTGTGAGAGCAGGTTGTGGGAGAAGCCCATGAGTCATTTAGAGTGCGCTGTCCTTGAAATGTTTCTACTGATTATGTGTTAACTCTGTATGCGCTCTGCTGGCCGCATACTTTAAGCTCTTTGTTCCTGCTTCTATAAAAAAGCTTGACTGCAGAAATAAATTTGTCAGTCCTTGCAAGAGACTGTCTGAGTGTCATTCTTTCAGGTTCGTCGCTTCCAAGTCCTGGGGAAAAAATCCTCAACACTTTTCAATAAATGGTTTGGAGAAACTCTCCTACCTGATCCAGTGGCACTACGGATATCGACCCACTCACTTAGGGCATTTGCTATCTCTTGCATAAAGACATCCAATCTTTGCTGGTATTATCTCCAAATCAGCAACTCAGAAGCACCTTCAAAACCTGTTTCATCACTTAGTTAGGCATACAACTTCTGTGTCCTGTGGTATGTAAGAAGACCAGTGGATGCCATGGCCATGTGCCCACAGCTTCACCCCATTACTGTAAACTTTGTTTGATGTGATAGTTTATAAGGTCCTTTTCTTGCATATAAATTATTTTGTGAACACTCAGTTAGCTTTGCTGACTGAGGTCCTGCAAGCAGAGAAGGTAATCTCATAAAGAAAACTGGCTGAATATATGTCAGTTCCAATCATGATGAATTGTAGATCCTTTCAGAATGAAAGAGGTACAGTGTAACTAATGTGGTATTAAATGTCTGGATGGTCTTCTCAAAGGATGGAATTGTATCAGCTCTGTCTGGAAGGTAGGACACTCTGCAGTAGCAGTAGCAAGAGTAGCCTTTGTATGTGGGAACCCAAGGAATTGAGACCATGCAAAACCTCCATCTCTACTCCCAAGTCTACTGCACACATTTGGCATTTGTTCTAGCACTGGAGGTGACCAGTGACAGATGATGACTGCCAGTCAATCCATTCTAATGGTTGTGCCATGTTCCTTCTGTGCTCAGTGCTCTCTGCTGAATATTAACGGTAAATGTAAACATCTTTACACTTGTGCCCTCTGATTTGAGTTAACCACACATTTCTTTCCCAGATTTTCTTTTGCCAAGGTCCCATTATTTCTCCATCCAGCCTTCTAACTAATTATTTTTTCAAACTTCCTAGGAGTCTGTAGACATTTTTTACCTCAGGGCACTTTTTTAACACAAAATGTATGACCAGGAATACCACTTGAAGCTATAACTATTGTGTGCACTTGCTGTAGTCAGAGGTTCCAAATGCCAGGTGTATTTCCCTTTATTATTATCTCTCAGGGTCACTCTTGATCCTAATAGAGTGGTGCTTTAGTACAGAGGCAGTCCATTTCAAGGTTGTACTGATATATGCACTCAGAAGTCAAATTTGACTTGTTTTCTTTTCCTTCAGCTGGTCACAATAAATCATCCTGAGACAACAGATGTGACTTGGAGAAGTGATGGTACAAAAGTGATAGGTGACAGGGGCAAGTGGGAAACTGGTTTATGGTGATTACTTGTGTCCTCTGGCCCTGTTTGTACCTGGTCCAAAAGGTAGAATTTCCATCTTACAATGAACTGTGATGGGCCATATGACTTAGTTGATATGATAGAATTTAGGTAATAATTTGTAGTCTGGACACAGAATCACATTTCATTCCATGGTCAAGTGCTCTGTACCTCTGGTACCTAACAAGGTCAAGTAAAATAACAAAAAAGAAAAATCTGTGTTAATTTCATGTTACAGTAACTCCTAGTTAGCTAAGGATTCTTTTCCAAATTGGTTTAGAAGTTTCTCCAAATAAATCATAAAATAGTGTCTATTTCCAAAATGAAGCACATGGGAAGGGAGATTCTTTTTCATAATGCCAAGTATGAAATATCTTCTTAAGACTCTCAGTCAGACTCATTATGATGGGGGAGTGGGTGGGAGGTGGAGCAAAGAAAGGGGAAAAAAATTAGTGAAGGATTTCAAGGAGAAATTAGTAATGGAAAATATAGGGTAGAAACTTTGCTTCCCTACTACTAAAAAATGATATTAAAAAAAAAAAACAGCATCACAGCAAGAAACATATGAGTGCAATATATATGTTAAACTGTTCAATACATATTTTCACACAGTCCCATAAGTTTTTCCAGTGAGTCAACTCTTCGCATGAGGTGGCCAAAGTACTGGAGTTTCAGCTTTAGCATCATTCCTTCCAAAGAACACCCAGGGCTGATCTCCTTGCAGTCCAAGGGACTCTCAAGAGTCTTCTCCAACACCACAGTTCCTCAGGAGGAGAAGGGGACTACAGAGGATGAGATGGCTGGATGGCATCACCGACTCGATGGACATGAGTTTGATTGAACTCCGGGAGTTGGTGATGGACAGGGAGTCCTAGTGTGCTGCAATTCATGGGGTCGCAAAGAGTCAGACACGACTGAGCGACTGAATTGAACTGAACTGAACCATAAGTTTCTTCAGTAGAACTCACTAAAACCTGATGCATACTGATATTATATAAAATCTTGCAACACAGAGGAAGAAATACTCAGGTTCTATGTAAGGAGCAAGAAGGGCAATGCTGTTCTTTGCAGACTGGAGAATACTGCCACAATATATACTGCATCCTAGACTAGGCCCAGAGAAGGAAATAGCAACCCACTCCAGTATTCTTGCCTAGAGAATCCTGTGGACTGAGGAGCCTGGTGGGCTGCCATCTATGGGGTTGCACAGAGTCAGGCATGACTGAAGCAACTTAGCATGCATGCATGCTTTGGAGGTGGAAATTGCAACCCTCTCAGGTATTCTTGCCTGGAGAATCCCAGGGACAGAGGAGCCTGGTGGGCTGCTGTCTACGGCGTCTCAAAGAGAGGGACAGACTGAAGCGACTTAGCAGCAGCAGCAGACCAGGCCCTTGCTAGGCTGTGAATATCGGAGAAAGGCTATGAACAGAGATGGAGATCACAGGCCTCAGGCACGGAGCTCCTGTAGCTCAATCCCCTCCCTGTATCCTCAGGTTGGCTTCAATGAGGACCAGATTTTTCCCATGGACAGAGATGAGATTGTGGTTGACACACTAACAATGGACTTTGGGGCAGAGACTTTCTGCTTGTCTTCCTTGACCCTATTTTCTATCAAACACTTTAAAAAGATTTAGTCCTCTACATGCTCTTGGATCATACTAGTAGCATAACTATGTCCTTATTTACCCCCTTCATGAACACAGTAACTTTGCCAAGAGAAAGTTTAACTGAAAGTCTTAGCTTTTAGTTAAATGGGACCGCCCACAGCCTGTAGAAATTACAAAGGGCCACAGGTGAGGGGAAATGGTTCAGCGAATGGCTGCTTTGCAGAAAATCCAGCGTTCACTTCTAGGAGATTCAAAATTCACCGTCTGACCCTCACCCCTTGTGTGCCCCCTCCTCCGTGACCTCAGATAATAGCCAATGATACTACAGATGCAAGAAAAGGGTTCTAAGAAAGACGACCAGAAAGGAGAGCTGAGGAAAGAGAGGCGGCTGGTACAGAAAGGTGGGTGGAGGGACAGCGGCGAGGACGAGAGAGTGCCAACGGAGAAGGGCAGGCATGGAGGAAGAGAGTGAGCCAGAAAAGGGGGTGCTCAAGAATAAAAGGGCGAAGAGCCAGGGGTGACAGTGCAGGGCTGGATCCAAGCTGCGGGTATGGAGGGGTGCGTTAGGGCCCCAAAAGCCAAGAAAGAGTTGGCTTACAGAGTGGACGGAATGGATCCTACTCTGCTTCTCCCTCCCTTAGCACTGCTCTCACCTGCCTGCAGCATCCAGCCGCGCTTCCACCGCAGCTAACAACTTTCAAGACCTTTCTTTCGTTGCCTCGACGGCCAGAGACTTCCCAGGCGCGCTACCGCCAGGCCCCGCCCCTCTATCCTGCCGCACCTCCTCATTGGTGGAGAGGACCATTTCCGTTAGTCAATCGCGTTAGCCCTAGCACCCGACTCCACCCACTCAGAGTCCTGGGCTTACGCAATTGGTGAGAAATGGAAGCCTGCTTGCTCTGGGTGCTCCTGCTCCAGGTTCATCTCAGCAATTTGCCTGACAGAGGTAGAAATAGTATTATTACTATTATTATTATTCTTTTCCTGGATTTTGGGAACTCTGTATTGCGCGCAAGGGAAGGGCAATAACCTGTATTCGCCACAGGCAAGAGAGAAGCCCCCTGTTTTTGGGGGTAAAAATTCTGCCGCTATGCCATGGCTTTACTCAACAACCCTAGAGGTCTGCAGTGCCTGTACCTTATTAGAGCTGACCATAAATTCCACAGGATATCTTTCCACCACAAATGTTTTAATCCGGTAGAGACTGCCAGGTTGTATGTATCACAAACTGTTGGGCTCTGTATGATGCAGCCAAGGCCTGCTTCATAACTTTCCTGCTTTGGAACTAGCACAAAGCTTAAAGTCTTTCCTGTCACTTCATAAATGCTTTGAAGATACAATCCCAAGCATGGTACAAGTTGTTCGTAGTAGATGAAAAGGTGTACCAGAAATTGTGCTTTATTTTGGCGATGGGAGGTGTGAGATGCCAACATTCATCCTTTATTTTAAAACATGTCTTTTAAAAAAATATCTCAGAGCAATAAATAGGCTTTTTAAAAATTCACTGATGAGGTAGGCTATTTAATATTCATAAGGTTTATTTCCCACTGTTTGAAACAAATGTGTCTTACCAAGGCCTCCAATAAAATTTCCATTAATGGTTCAACTATTTCATTAAAATAAACTAGTTTTATATTCTCCAGAATCTATTGATTGTTCAGGGTCCTTTGAACTGTATCAGAACAGTAGGAGAATTAACAAGTCCTGGGCATGCCTGAGTTTTTCTGCCACATTTGTTCTTTTCCCCCCATGTATGTGAACTGTTTAACTTTCTTCCTAATAGAATTGGAAAATAATGAATCTGCCAGATCAATGTCCATCTGTTATATACCTGAGGAATCTAGCCAAAAACAAACAAACAGAAGAAGAAAAAAAAAAAAAAAAAAAAAAACTTGCGGCACAGTAGTGCAATTGGTGCCATTCATTGGTTGTGTTTTCAGTAGTCCATTAACTCCCTCTCCACCTTCATGGTTTGTTTAAATAGAGACAAAACTTTTGACTATGTTAGACTTGTGTGGGGGCCAGATTGGTGAATTAAATGAGGATATGAATAGGGTAATCATTCTTCAACATTTATGTTTGCAATGAGTAATTTGTTCTCTACCTTTCCTCACAAGAAACAATGTTATTTTTATTTACTATCTGCAGAAGGACCACTAGAAAGTCTCTCACTTAATCTTCTCTTGTACAGTTTCACCCATTGTTCAAGAAATGAATGTGGAGTTTCTGCTATCTGCTACATATGTCCTTTTAAATTATAGTTTTGAGAAGGGAGTAAATGATTACTGGATTTTGTGAATGTGATTGGATTTTGATTCCTCTGTGAATCAAAGTTGAAACAGGCCTCCATTTTAGCCTTTTCCCTGTTTTTTTTTTTTCTCATTGTAATTAGGGGGTATAATGATACTTTGAGTTTGTGGTATCATGTCAGCTACAGATATCTTTTGTAATAAGACTGGACTCCTTTGTAGAAGGACTAGGAGATTCATTTCAAAGAAAACTTGCAATACTATTGCAATATTCTTGCTCTTGGAAACACAGCTTCTCTTGTAGTCTCCATCTGGATTCTGGATCTGGAAATTGTCTCAAGTTGAAAACTGAGCAAAGTATTGTGACATTTCCACTGAAGTAGTTGCCCTCAGCCTCCTGATGACCTATCTTTGGTTTCTTTTGGTTGTATATATTGAAGAATACCTTTTTTTTTTTTTTTAGATGACATTTATCTGCCTCCAGGAATGCCATATTATATTAACCATCTCCATATTTCTTTCTGCATCAGGACCCTTGACCATTACTGTGCCCTTCACTTTCACTACAAAGAAAAACTTACCACCTTGTTTCATGTGACTAAGTTCTATTAAGGTGATATTATTTTATCTTGTATTTCCTAGTTCTATAATAGTACGTAAGGGCTTCCCTGGTGACTCAGCTTCTAAAGAACCCACTTGCCAATGCAGGGCAATGGGTTTAATCCCTGAGTCAGAAAGATTCCCCTGGAGAAGGAAATGGCAATCCACTCCAGTATTGTTGCCTGGAAAATTCCATGGACAAGAGAAGCCTGGTGGGCTACAGACCACTGGGTCACAAAGAGTCAGATACAACTGAGCAGGCATACAGTCCTTAATAGTACATGCCTCCCTTATTACAGGCTATAGAGGCCAGTCATCACTAGATTCTCAGTGGTGGCAGTCCCTCTCTCATCAGTGTATTACTTCTGGATTCACTTGATAAATCCTCTCTACTGCCTTTCATAACATATAATTGGCTACTGGTTTATTGGCATTTTCTCTGAGTGTTTTTATACATTTCTGTGTTATGTGAGATGATGGCATTTCTAGCATCTTTATTTCAGTTAGTAAAATAAAATTTCCAAGAATCAAACTAGCCACATAATAGTATCATTTCAAAGGTTCTTACAAAAAATGTTATATCATAGGGGATTGCTCCTATATCAATAAGATTTCCCCAACCAACTTTTAATGTGCCTCCCCCGATTATTGATATTGTCATTTTCTTTTATTTTTTAAGCAAAAGTTTCAAAATTTTTAGGTGTGTCAGCTCAGATATCTTCATTCTATGACTCGCTGTCCCACTCTTTCCCAAACATGGCCCTGAAGTGGCATAGAAAACTTACTAGGTTTGAGAATTTCACCTTCCCTGGAGCTTCACTATTCCTAAGCATTCTCAGCTTTCCAAGTATGGTAATGAAAGTCAGTCACCTTCTTTCAAGGATGTCCTCTGACTTTCCAGCTTTACCTTAAGTTAATGGATAATGATGTTCTAATTTCATTGTCATTTTTCCATGTCATCAGTGGTCCCCAGGATGGTCACACAATTCTGTGCTCTGAAGAATTATGATTAATGGTTTTGGTTTTTGTAGCCTTCTCCAAATGCATATGTTATGACTCTTTCCTTTGTCCATTTTGTTCCCCAAGCACAGTTCTTCTAATTGTCCTTAACCTATTCTCTACCTTCAGGTCTTTTTACTTTTTCCTTTGCATGAATTTTTTCCCACCTTTTCAAAAAATGTTTTCACTATCTTTTATTTTATTTATTTATTTATAGTATTTATTTATTTAATTAATTAATTTATTTATTTCACTATATTTTATTCTGAGAGGGAATATAATACACCCTCTAGAGAAGAACCCTCTTCTGTTCTTGCAGAGCACTAATTATATTTTTTATATTATTTTTCCATAATGTGAAATTATTTTCTCACTGTGTGTTAAATCACTTATTTTAAGCACCTTATCAAATGCCCTTTCCTTCCAAGATACACATTATATAATTCAAGGGGCCTGTGTGCTGCATATTAATCTTGTGTGTTACTGCTTACATGTCTGGGCCATAGTAGAATTCAAGTATTCATTCACTGAATGAATCTTCTTCAATTAAGCACCTGTCTGAACTACAGTGTGACTGGTAGCTTAGCTTCCTGACTACTCCAGAATATGTGTTGTCATTGATGTAGAAATAAGTGAAGATAGTCCTTCAATATTAAATAAAATTCACACAAATAAAAACTACCTATAAGAGCTGACCCATGAGTGAAAGCCCCATTTTCTTTTTATGTAGACCTGTGTAAGTTCAATATAAGCATAACTATGATGATGGTTCTAAGAACTTATGAGCCCAGCTTTTCTAATTGGACCCTTTTCCTTTTCTTTGAATCTATTTTTTATTCACTGCCAAATTCTAATCATTTGGTTTCGAAATTAATGAAAATAGATCACAAATGGTAAAATTATTTCCAATTTACTGGATTCCAATTTAAACATTCTTGCTGGATAATGTTTCTTAATTCTAGGCTTAAATTTTAAGCTCTTGATAAATTAACCCCAGTGGAACCAAATTACAACAGGCATTCTTTTAAGTGTTAGAATTATATTCTGAAGTAGCTATTATCAATTTTCTCCATTTTACCATACAGAAAACTGAGGCAGACAGGTGGCATAAGTTGATGAGGATCAACACAGCTAGTAAGTGTTTGTTGGAGTCAGCTGAGCAGTATGGCTTGAGAGCCAGTTGTTTTAAATGCTACCTTTTATTACCTCTCAGAATTTTAGATATTCTGGTCTTTTCCATATTAAATAAGACAATTTGAAATGGACAACAATAACATAAGTTTAGATAATCAGAAATAGTAGCACAGAGTTACACTTTCATTTTGAGGGAGAAAGTGTGAAATCATAGGACAGTCAATAGAAATGGGTCAGGTAGTACCCAATACCTAATAACCCACTTGCTTAGAAAGAATTAATTAAAAATCAAAGAGAAAAAGTGGCATGATTTTGAATAACTGTAACTGAGAGAGGTACTCAGACTGAGAAGAGATTGATAAAATATACTACTGTGTCCTGATGACAAAACTATTTGAATAATAATCAGGAAGAGTTTAGATCTTAATGGAAACATAATTGTAATATATACTCATAATGACTTGGTGTACCCATGATGACTTACAGACCGTTAATGAATAATCCTACACAATATTCTATACAAATATGAGTCAATAGTAGCAAGAAAGATTATTTATGAGGAAATGCCAAGAGAGAATATTTCTCTATTTTACAGTATAGTTTGGTAGCAAATAAGATTAGTGTATGGAAGATAATCAATTAATGGGAGAGAGAGCTATAGACATTTTCAAAGAATATACTGAATCGACTTGAAACTGAAGAAACAAAAATAGGAAAAATGGTGGGGCAATTATAAAATCATTAAGCATTCTGGAGGAGTATTTGTGGGAATGTATATTACTTAGAAAGTTTCAAAGGATTGTAGCAACATAATTAAATAAGTTAAACATGTAAGAATATGTTACAAAGAGATTACAGGAAGGCCTCTGGAAGACATATCATGACAGTTTTTAAAATTTGCATCTGCTTTCTCCGAAGACGTTTTGCTAAAAACCATCTCAATTTCCAATGTTATGAAGTTAAAATAAGTTCAGTGTTACTGTTGCAGAGATATAGATAGCCCCATTCACTGAAACCTACAAATGCATGGCAGCTTAATGAAAGTCAGAGGTAGTAAGTCAATAACAACACTTCTAATAAAGCTAATAAGACTGAACAACAGAGTAATCTTATATGAGTGAACATAGTGAATAAGATGACGTAATTGTGGAGACATTTCATTACCAAGCAAATATATTAAAAATAAATCATCTATGTCAGCTATCATCTAAAGCAAGTTTTTTAAGAGTAAGTCTAGTCAGTGCTAACTAATACTTTATATTACAAATAGAAGATGTAGAGATTCAGTCTTCTAGAAAGAGGGTTAATATCTCTTTTCTTCATAAATATTAGAAAATTGTTACAAAAAGTTGATTGTTTTAGAATTTGTGAGAAGTCAAAACCTGGAGGAATCGTTCTCTGATCCTCTTGGTTCTTATGCCATAGATCATTGGGTTCACCATGGGTGGAACAAGGATATAGATGTTAGCCACAAAGATGTGAATATGAGGAGCTACATTATGTCCAAATCTGTGAGTAAGGAAGGAGAAAAAGGCTGGAGTATAGGCCACCAGGATCACACACACATGGGATCCACAAGTGCCCAGGGTCTTGAGCCGAGCAGCTTTGGATGGAAGATGGAAGACAGTGTAAAGGATGACAACATAGGAACAGAGGATTAATAGGAAATCTAAACCTCCAGTGAGGAAGGCAGCAGTTAGGCTGTATGTTCTGCAGATCCTGGTCTCTGCACAAGACAGCTTGATCAGAGCCATAAATTCACAGTAGGTATGAGGGATGACATTAGTTCTGCAGTAGGGAAGCCACCAAAGCATAAAGGGTTGAGGACAGAAAAGCACGACTCCACGGAAGACGATAGCCAGCCCCAAGTTCTGGATGACTCTGTATGTCAGGATAATGGAATGTCTCAGAGGATTGCAGATTGCCACGTACCTGTCAAAGGCCATGGCCAAGATAAACCCTGAGGCCATGCTGCATAGTGAGTGAATGAGAAATACTTGAACAAGGCAGGCTTCAAAATAGATCTCCCTGTCATGGAACCAAAAAATGCTGAGGATTTTGGGCATAGCAGTAGTGGAAAGGATCAAGTCGGCCACAGAGAGCATACAGAGGAAGAAGTACATGGGCTCATGCAGGTTGGAGTCTGTTCTGATAATAAAGAGAATGGAGAAATTTCCCAGGAGAGCAGTTAAATAAATAAGGCAGAAGGGCATTGATATCCAAGTGTGGATGGCCTCCATCCCTGGAATGCCAATGAGAAGAAAGGTACTGGGATGAAAGCTGATGTTGTTTGGCAGTGACATGATGAAAAATACGGGCTGTGTTCAGTTGCAGAATATGTCTATACTTTCATATTCATATGACCATTTATTTACTGATAACTGCATTTATTAATTAATATAAATCTTGAAAAATTTTTATATTCTAAAAATAAAATGATAAATAGGACGTAATTCCTAATTTCAAATTAACATTCTAATGGGGAGAAACTGATATAAACCAGTGATTAATTTCCCATGTGATCAATGCGGTAAAAGGTTTATGAACAAAGAGGTAGAGATATTTATTCTACTTCTGTGAGTCAGAGGATTCACAGATAAGATGTTTAGTCTTGGTTCTGAAGCACTCTGGACCTTTAAGATAAAGAAAAAATTGTAACATAAGTAAATTCACAATCAGATGACGGTAACCTTAACTGTATTAACCCTCTTGAAAATTAATTTGTTCAAGACTATTTGTGAAATGGGCCTTCCTTGGTGGATCGGATGGAAAAGAATCCTCTTGCAATACAAGAGACCTGGGTTTGATCCCTGGGTCAGGAAGATCTCCTGCAAAAGGAAATGACAACCCACTCCAGTATTCTTGCCTGGGAAATTCCATGGACAGGGGAGCCTGCTGGGCTGTAGTCCATGGAGTCACAAAGAGCTGGACATGACTAAGTGACTAATACTTTCATTTGTGAAATACAGTGTTCCCTCAGTATGCATGGAAGATTGGTGCCAGGACCCACCATGGACAGTAAAATCCTCAGATGCTCAAATCCCTTAGTCAGCCATCTGTATCCTCAGTTCCACGTCTGTACATGAAACCAACCCTGGATCATGTAGTAGCAGTACATGTATTTATTGAAAAGAACAGTGTGCAAGTGGACTTGTGCAGTTCAAACTCATATTCAAGTGTCAATTGTCCCTTGAAATGGCAGTGACATTACAGAATGAAGAGAACACAAGACTCTGTCCTAAATTTCACTTGACTGTCCACGGTGCCACATCAATTAGCATGCTTTGATGAATAATTTTAATTGCACATATTCTAGACTCTTTTTCCACAGAATGAGAACTCTAAAAGTGATAGCAGAAGGTTCTAAATTAGGACAGATTCTGCATCTGTCTCCTCAGATTATGTTAAAATTAAGAGCCACCCTCCTCCTATGGAAGGTAACTATTTTGAACCAGGTAATAATCATCCTCTTTCAACCAATATCTCATTTCTCCTTCAAACATCGCCTCTTTTCTCCATCCTTTCCATCTGATGAGTTCAAACTTCAGAGTTCTGGAGCTATCGGAATTTAGCAATATATAGCTAAATTGTGTCGTGCTGACAAGTACCACTGTTAATTCTGAGGACACCAGCTATATAAGAGCAACAGTGGCAGCACATTTGCCCATGGAGAGATACAAATCAAAACAAGGAAAACCAGCTGAAAATACAGGGAGTAGAGCCTGCAAAATAATAAGTGCATATTTTATCACTCATATTCCAAGATGACTAGAGAGATAATTAAGCAGATAAGTACACTTCTGTTAGGAAATATATAGATGTATAACTTTTCATAACAGTGCTGTTTGCCTAATTCAAATGTAGGCCAGGGAGCTAAAAAGGACTAGAAGTCCTAACATCTAGAAGATGGCATGGGGGCAGAAATAAACATATCTCTCAGTTTTGGAGTTGGCAACCACTGAGGAGCTTTCTCATTTGAAATTGAATAAGAGAAAAGACAATAAGGGAAATCTAAAATTATTTGCTAATGAAGCTGTAAATTGTCTTAATACATATGGTTTAAGATTTACTTTGAATAATAGCTTTACTTCAGCAAATAAAAGTTTAGAAAGTAGATATTAGCATGTAAAGGATAGGCAAAACACGTACATTATTGTGCAGCTAAGTTTCCTCTTCAGAATAGCTCTTCATTTAAAGAGTAAATCAAGTTCAGAGCAACACCCCCTTATGTGATTATAAGATATGAAAACATGCCATCTGTATGGCATAATTCCAATTCTAAAATTTGTAATAAATTCCTGGTCTGCATTGTTTTTGTTATATAAATGATAAAATCAAATAACAAAACCTTGAATTAGAAATTTTAAAATAACACCAGTAATAATTTCGAGTAAACAGGAAGAAATAAATGATGAGAAGAAAGAGAAAAATATAAAGAGTGGGATATAGCAAACAAGTGAGGAAAAAAAAAAAAGTAAGAGCAGGCCCATACATACTTGCTTAGAATTTTTTTTTTTTTTTTTCTTTGTCACATTGCCACTGTAGGAACTGACTTTTCTCAGTGGATCACAAAGCTCCTGCTTCCACTTCAGCAATAATAATATATACTTAGACTTCATGTGCAAGTAGCATCCCTGTTGCAGAATCTGAGAAGAAAGTAATACTTACGCAATTTCTGTCCTCCCAGGTACCTCTCTCTGCAGCACAGCCTAAATTTCTTCAGTCTTATCTCCCAGATAAATAGATTCGATAACATGGCTTATCTTGAGTTTGTTGTACATACCAAATGCTGATGTGGGTACTTCGCCCTGGAGTTTGATTGAACAGGTCAAGGAGCAGTTACTCTTAGGTCTCCTCTTTTCAGTGGCATTACTTATCCTTAGAGAACCTCAACTGAATGCCATGCCTTTCCTAGAGATATGATCAGATAGAAAGTCCAAATTCTTGGAGAAAAGGAAAATCCTAGAGGAGTAAGATCTAGTGGTGAAGGAATATCAGCTTTGATTCAAACCATGAATTGACAGAAATAAGGAGAGAGATGTAATGAAAAATATTTTATAACATCTTGTCAATTCAATGAGGATGTTTATTTATAGAAGATACTAATCATCACTCAATTATTTTCTCACAACCTACTATTCTAAATCATTAATTTTAAACTAATTTTAATATCACTCTGTTTTATGATCCCTTTGGCCTTGATGGAAAAAACCAGGGCCTCTTGCTCCACAACTCTAGTAATGAAAAAAGATGCTGAGGTGGTTGTATTATCCTTCACCCCATCTGTCCTATATCATCAGAACAGGTTTGTCATAATTCAAATCTACTTCTTCTCAACTAACCTCAATTATATTAATAGTTCTAGGATCACAGGCTCCCAGGAGCCAAGAAAGAGGCCCACGTGTGCATGGATTCCCTGTGGAGTCTAAGATATACCAGAGTTGAGCTTCTTGAGCAGGGGATTGGGTTATTCTCACACCACTTTGACAAGAGCCAGGAAGATAGGAATAAATAGATAATTTTTTCAGTGGATTATGTCTCACTGTATAAGTAATTTCTTTAGGGATATATTGATTGGTCACAAATACTTAAAGATATGCTTGTTTCACAAAATTCTTTCAAGTTTTTGACAACATTGGCTTTATGTAATAATTTATGACTTATTTGAGTACATGTATTCCTAATTTCCTCTGAGAAAATATAATGGAACAGAGATCTTTTTTTAAAGAAATGATAGAGTTTTCATAATTGTAATTATAATGGTCACAAAATATGTCATTGAATTTTGTTGCATAGTTTACTTAACCATTCTCCAGTTCCTGAATATATGTATTATTTTATTGTTTTACTAACTAGGAAAAATTATCAAGATTAATTCTTCATGTAGTATGATACAAATAATAAAAAATTCACAAAACCATGTGCATCTACTGCTCTGAACATTGCTGTGCTAAGAAACTATGATCTCTAGCTCCATTATCATACATATGGAAATTTTTCACATTCCTGAATTTATTCATAAAAACAACTATTTTAGTCATCAAATCAACTCTTTTACATGTACTAGGACATAGTAATAGTATAGAGACTAGAAATGTAATAAAGCAGACAAGGTCCTTCATTTTAGGAATATTTGGTGTAGTAATTAAAATCAACAATAGACAAATAAGGGAACATAATATTTCAGGAAATAAAAAGTTATTTTCCAACATGAATTTGCTGTCTACAAAGCTTAGAATTTTTATCTTGAGTTTGATAGCAGTAAGTTTCTTTAACATTGAAGTTTTAAAAAAATCTATTTACTTTTCTATACCATGTGTCGTATAAGTTTGGATTTTTTTGTGTTTCCTTAATTCTAGTAATTATTACTCATTTGTAAAATATTTTCTCCTCTCATTTATTATTTACCTTTTTCTACCTTTCTTGATATATGTATTTTTGGCGATTCTACTTCACTCCTCCAACTATTCAAATTTTTCCATTTTCTGATGATTATTAATTAGTAATTTCATAATTATTTTATGATCTGTTACCTGCCAGTTTTTAGGGGTGTGTGTTTGAAAGTAAAATTATATTTTTATGTGCAGTTTCATAAATAGTGACTAGATCAGTTCTACTAATTGTCTTTTTTCTTCCCAAATACTCTTTAGAATCCTATCAGAATTAAGTTTCCTATGGCCACCATAGTAAGTTACCACAGATTTAATGGCTTAAAACAGCATAAAATTTTTAATTCTGTATGTTAGAAATTCAACACATATGTCACTGGACTAAAGATTTCATTCTTTCCCAGAGGTTTTAGGATAGAATAAATTTTATTGACTTTCAAGCTTTTAGAATCTGCTCCTAATCCTTAGATCAGAGTCTCCTTGCATCTTCAAGGCTGACAATGGATAATTAAGTTTTTATCACCATGTATCACTAAAACACTGATTTCTCTGCTGCTTCCCACTTCCACTTTTAAGGACCCTTATGATTACATTGGACCTGCCTAGATAAGCTAGAGCATTCTCCATATTTTAAGATCAGGTGATTATTAGACATCAGTAACTTAAATACCCCTTTACCATGTGAAGTAACATTAAGTTCCTAGGACTTGGATGTGGATATATTTCAGTTCAGTTCAGTTGCTCAGTCATGTCCGACTCTTTGTGACCCCATGAATTGCAGCATGCCAGGCCTCCCTGTCCATCACCAACTCCTGGAGTTCACTGAGACCCATGTCCATTGAGTCAGTGATGCCGTCCAGCCATCTCATCCTCTGTCATCCCCTTCTCCTCCTGCCCCCAATCCCTCCCAGCATCAGAGTCTTTTCCAATGAGTCAACTCTTCACATGAGGTGGCCAAGTCCTGGAGTTTCAGCTTTAGCATCATTCCTTCCAAAGAAACCCCAGGGCTGATCTCCTTCAGAATGGACTGGTTGGATCTCCTTACAGTCCAAGGGACTCTCAAGAGTCTTCTCCAACACCACAGTTCAAAAGCATCAGTTCTTCGGTGCTCAGCCTTCTTCACAGACCAACTCTCACATCCATACATGATCACAGGAAAAACCATAGCCTTAAATAGACGGACCTTTGTTGGCAAAGTAATGTCTCTGCTTTTGAATATGCTATCTACGTTGGTCATAACTTTCCTTCCAAGGAGTAAGCGTCTTTTAATTTTATGGCTGCAGTCACCATCTGCACTGATTTTGGAGCCCAAAAAAATAAACTCTGAAACTCTTTCCATTGTTTCCCCATCTCTTTCCCATGAAGTGATGGGACCAGATGCCATGATCTTCATTTTCTGAATGTTGAGCTTTAAGCCAACTTTTTCACACTCCACTTTCACTTTCATCAAGAGGCTTTTGAGTTCCTCTTCACTTTCTGCTATAAGGGTGGTGTCATCTGCATATCTGAGGTTATTGATATTTCTCCTGGCAATCTTGATTCCAGCTTGTGTTTTTTCCAGCCCAGCATTTCTCATGATGTACTCTGCATAGAAGTTAAATAAGCAGGGTGGCAATACATAGCCTTGACGTACTCCTTTTCCTATTTGGAACCCGTCTGTTGTTCCACTTCCAGTTCTAACTGTTGCTTCCTGACCTGCATATACATTTCTCAAGAGGCAGATCAGGTGGTCTGGGATTCCCATCTCTTTCAGAATTTTCCACAGTTTATTGTCAGCCACACAGTTAAAGGCTTTGGCATAGTCAATAAAGCAGAAATAGATGTTTTTCTGGAACTCTCTTGCTTTTTCCATGATCCAGCGGATGTTGGCAATTTGATCTCTGGTTCCTCTGCCTTTTCTAAAACCAGCTTGAACATCAGGAAGTTCACAGTTCATGTATTGCTGAAGCCTGGCTTGGAGAATTTTGAGCATTACTTTACTAGCGAGGAGCCTGATAGGCTGCGGTCCATGGGGTCGCTAAGAGTCAGACAGGACTGAGGGACTTCACTTTCACTTTTCACTTTCATGCATTGGAGAAGGAAATGGCAACCTACTCCAGTGTTCTTGCCTGGAGAATCCCAGATTACGGGGGAGCCTGGTGGGCTGCTGTCTATGGGGTTGCACAGAGTTGGACACGACTGAAGTGACTTACCTTACCTTACTAGTGTGTAAGATGAGTGCAATTGTGTGGTAGTTTGAGCATTCCTTGGCATTGCCTTTCTTTGGGATTGGAATGAAAACTGACCTTTTCCAGTCCTGTGGCTACTGCTGAATTTTCCAAATTTGCTGGCATATTGAGTGCAACACTTTCACAGCATCATCTTTCAGGATTTGAAATAGCTGAACTGGAATTCCATCACCTCCACTAGCTTTGTTGGTAGTGATGCTTTCTAAGGTCCACTTGACTTCACATTCCAGGATGTCTGGCTCTAGGTCAGTGATCACACCATCATGATTATCTGGGTTATGAAGATCTGTTTTGTACAGTTCTTCTGTGTATTCATGCCACCTCTTCTTAATATCTTCTGCTTCTGTTAGGTCCATACCATTTCTGTCCTTTATTGAGCCCATCTTTGCATGAAATGTTCCCTTGGTATCTCTAATTTTCTTGAAGAGATCTCTAGTCTTTCCCATTCTGTTGTTTTCCTCCATTTATTTAGGAAGCCAGTATTCTCCCTGCTAAAGGGGTTGCTTTTATTATTTTTTTAAAAGTGTGTTTATGTTTTGTCTCAAGTATAGATTTCAAAAATATATGTATCAGTTCAGTTCAGTCACTCTGTCATGTTCGAGTCTGTGACCCCATGAATGTCAGCACGCCAGACTTCCCTGTCCATCACCAACTCCCGGAGTTCACTCAGACTCACGTCCATCAAGTCAGTGATGCCATCCAGCCATCTCATCCTCTGTCGTCCCCTTCTCCTCCTGCCCCCAATCCCTCCCAGCATCAGAGTCTTCCAATGAGTCAACTCTTTGCATGAGGTGGCCAAAGTACTGGAGTTTCAGCTTTAGCATAATTCCTTCCAAAGAAATCCCAGGGCTGATCTCCTTCAGAATGGACTGGTTGGATCGTCTTGCAGTCCAAGGGACTCTCAAGAGTCTTCTCCACAACCACAGTTCAAAAGCATCAATTCTTCGGCACTCAGCCTTCTTCACAGACCAACTCTCACATCCATACATGACCACAGGAAAAACCATAGCCTTGACTAGATGCAACCTTGTTGGCAAAGTAATGTGTCTGCTTTTCAATATGCTATCTAGGTTGGTCATAACTTGTCTTCTAAGGAGTAAGTGTCTTTTAATTTCATGGCCGCAGTCACCATCTGCAGTGATTATGTATTAATAATTGATATATATAGTATATATAGTATATTATATGTAATATATATAATGTTACTTATATATTATATAAATATGTATATTACTTATATATATCTATATATCTATATATGTAAGTAATTATACAATATGTTGTATAATTGTAACTAGTTATGTGCTTCCCAGGTGGTGCTGCTGCTGCTGCTGCTGCTGAGTCACTTCAGTCATGTCTAACTGTGTGCAACCCCATAAACAGCAGCCCACCAGGCTCCACCGTCCCTGGGATTCTCCAGGCAAGAACACTGGAGTGGGTTTCCATTTCCTTCTCCAATGCATGAAAGTGAAAAATGCAAGTGAAGTCGCTCAGTCGTGTCTGACTCTTAGCGACTCCATGGACAGCAGCCCACCAGGCTCCTCCATCCGTGGGATTTTCCAGGCAAGAGCACTGGAGAGGGGTGCCATTGGTAAAGAATTTGCCTGCCAATGCAGGAGACTTAGGAGATCTGGGTTCGATCCCTGGATCAGGATGATCCCCTGGAGGAGGTCATGGCAACCCACTCCAATAATCTTGCCTGGAGAATCCCATGGACAGAGGAGCCTGGTGGACTACAGTCCGTATATGTATTGATTAATAATTATAATATGTAGAGAACCCCAGGGACGGGGGAACCTGGTGGGCTGCTGTCTATGGGGTTGCACAGAGTCGGACATGACTGAAGTGACTTAGCAGCAGTCCAACTCTGTGTGACCCCATAGACAGCAGCCCACTAGACTCCTCTGTCCCTGGGATTCTCCAGGCAAGAACACTGGAGTGGGTTGCCATTTCCTTCTCCAAGGCATGAAAGTGAAAAGTGAAAGTGAAGTCATCCAGTCGTGTCTGACTCTGCGACCCCATGAACTGCAGCCCACCAGGCTCCTCCGTCCATGGGATTTTCCAGGCAAGAGTACTAGAGTGGGGTGCCATTGCCTTCTCCGAGCAGCAGCAGCAACAGCTAATTTTATATATATATATATAATTAATTTATGTATATTTGTTTTGTTTCAAAAGATTCAAATATATGTTTATTTTAGTATCCATTTGACAGAAAATTACTAGTAAACATATATTTATACCACTAAAATGTTTAAGATGAGTTAAGTAATGATACCTAATGCTTATAAAAAAGAACATTTTGTCTTCAATTATAATTATCTTTCTTCAATTATACAATTTTCATTTGAAATTTAAGCAATATTCCAGTTTCTTCCTGAATATTTATATCTTACTTTCTGTTTTCTTGAATATGTTTATTCACAGTTATTTAAAGCCTATCTAAAAATTATATTTTTGAATCCTCTCTGTTTATTCTTGTATTATTATTTTTTAATATTAGTCTTATGTTACATATCTGTGTTTCCTTTTCTGCTTGGTTATGCTACAGCCAAATATTTTCTGTAAAATTAAACTAGAAATAATTTAAGCCTAGGTTAATGACACGTAATATTACACAAGTTTACAGCATTTGTATACACTTCTGGCAGATGGTTATTGGCATTAATAATCTCATATCTCATTAATAAAATCAGAATTTGAGGTTACTGACACCTATTTTAGTCCCTCTAAGAACATATCTATTTGTGATTCACCCGTCCATCTAGGGAAGATCCCATATACGCCGGGTGTTAGAAGCCACCCAGCTCTAATATCTATTTTAGTTCCTTAGTCCCTTTATTTTATTGTGTAGTCTTACTATTCTTAGTTATTTTATTCCACTAAGGAGTTTTCAGCTGGAACCCTTCAACCTCCCATTGTGTATCTAAATTCAGCAGCCATCAGAGGTAGAGTCAGAGTTTCCTTGCATTCGTCCACTTGTGCCTCCCTAGGCTTTCTCTGTTCCTGTGGAAATTCCCGCTGTCTCATCCTGAACAACATCCATCCCTTAGGCTCACAGGCCCTTACTCCTTAATGTACCATTAGTGGCTCTGGTTCCCTCAGGCTTTCAGGGACCCCATATAACCAGGAAAAATGAAAAGCTTCTTTCATCACAGATGTGTAAGTGGAAACGTTCTATACCCCTTAGAAAACTCTGTCTCCAACTTCAGCACTTTAATATGGGCAAAAAACCAAAGCATTGAAAGTTGTTTAACTGACGAATAAACAGAAGTGGCCAACAGACAGGAGTAAGTCTGTTATGGGGCAGAAGGGCAAAGCTGGAAGGCAAAATAGCTATCACTTTTGTTGATGGAAAGAAGCGGATAACTGTGGCTCAGGGAAAGAGATTGGTTATGGGTAGTTGGAGACAGGGAATTTGAGTGAGGTGAAAAAGTAATGAATTTTGTAGGGAAAAAATTGTATAACGTGATGCAGTAATGTGAGATGAGATGTGTTTGGGTATTTAGATAAGCAGAACAGCATATTTGAATACAGTCCTGAGAAAGGGCCTTGGGTTATTTTATACAAAAAGAAAGAAGGAAAGAATGGAATTTGGGAATGAGAGTGGAAATGAAGTCAAAACTAGTAAACTGTGTAAGAGGCAACCTAGGGCATTTGAGCATGAGAGTGCATAATGAACTGAAAGGAGAGTCTAGGCAAAATCCCATGTATAATCCACCTCCCTTTTTCTATACACAAGGAAGAAGGATCTTATAAATAATGACAATGGCTTCCCTTTTCTTCAGAGATAAGTAGGCAGCAATTAATACATTTTAACCACAGAAATGAACTGACTTGCCTGTGTCTTTAAGAATTCATTGGCTCTAAGAAAATTTGATTTGAGGGAATGACATAAGAATGGAAGAAATGAGATTAGTTAAGTGGCCAACAAAATAGAAGAGGAATGTTGAGGTAAGCAACAGAAGTGAATAGGTTAAAGTACTCTGGACCTTGAAATGAGAGGACATGGATTTTAATAATCAAGGACAAAGCCTAGTTTTTACATTTGATCAATTGTGTAGCATGAGTTACATTTACTACGACGGAAATATTAAGGCTATTGCCAAGAGTTCCTTCTTGGCCATGTGATCTTTCTTGTGTCTTTTAGACATAAAACAGAGACATCTGATAGACTATTTGATATCACTCTGGAGATCAGTAGAGAGTTAAGGATAGAGATGTGTGGTGAAGTTACCAGTGGGTAGTTTTTAAAAGCAATTACTGAACAGAATATTTTAGGAAAAAGTGTAGCTGTATATTACAAATAAAAACAAAAGGAACTGGGGTACTTTTAGTATTTAGAAATCTGGCACTGGAGTAGGAACCAATGAAGTTTTAAAGAAATCAGATCAGATCAGATCAGTCGCTCAGTCCTGTCCGACTCTGCGAGCCCATTAATCACAGCACGCCAGGCCTCCCTGTCCATCACCAACTCCTGGAGTTCACTGAGACTCACGTCCATCGAGTCAGTGATGCCATCCAGCCATCTCATCCTCTGTCGTCCCCTTCTCCTCTTGCCCCCAATCCCTCCCAGCATCAGAGTCTTTACAAATGAGTCAACTCTTCGCATGAGGTGGCCAAAGTACTGGAGTTTCAGCTTTAGCATCATTCCTTCCAAAGAAATCCCAGGGCTGATCTCCTTCAGAATGGACTGGTTGAATCTCCTTGCAGTGAAATAAAATAGATCAGTTAGTAGGGTTCAGTTCAGTTCAGTCGCTTTTTCATGTCCGACTCTTTGTGACCCCATGAATCGCAGCACACCAGGCCTCCCTGTCCATCACCAACTCCCAGAGTTCACTCAAACTCACGTCCATCCAGTCAGTGATGCCATCCAGCCATCTCATCCTCTGTCGTCCCCTTCTCCTCCTGCCCCCAATCCCTCCCTGAATCAAAGTCTTTTCCAATGAGTCAACTCTTCGCATGAGGTGGCCAAAGTACTGGAGTTTCAGTTTTAGCATCATTCCTTCCAAAGAACACCCAGGACTTTTTGTAGGGTAAGAGGAAATAAAGCAAGCATGTTTTCAAAAATAATATATATGTAAAATATTTTCAGAGGAGAACATGGTCAACAGTTTCGCATACTGCTGAGAGTTATAATGAGAACAGGAACATTTTTTGGATTTGGTGACTAGGGATTATTGATTAATTTGACTAGAACTGTTGCATTTGGGGAGGATTTTGGGCAGGATGCTAGAGTAATAAGAGTGTATATTTTGTAGACCACAACTTCATAAGGTAGCATTCTTGTTGCAGTTCAGTTCAGTACATTTCAGTCACTCATTCGTGTCTGACTCTTGTGATCCCATGGACTGCAGCATGCCAGGCTTCCCTGTCCAACAACAACTCCCAGAGCTTGCTCAAACTCATGTCCATTGAGTTGAAGTCCAACCATCTCATCCTCTGCTATCAACTTCTCCTGCTGCCTTCAGTCTTTCCCAGCATCAGAGTCTGATCCAGTGAGTCTGTTCTTTACATCAGGTGGCCAAAGTATTGGAGTTTCAAGTTTGGCTTCAGTCCATCCAATGAATATTCAGGACTGTTTCCTTTAGGATAGACTGGTTAAACCTCCTTGCAGTTCAAAGGACTCTCAAGAGTCTTCTCCAATACCACAGTTCAAAAGTATTAATTCTTTGGCACTCAGCATTCTTTATAGTCCAACTCTCACAGCCATACATGACTACTGAAAAAACCATAGCTTTGACTAGACAGACCTTTGTTGGCAAATTAATGCCTCTGTTTTTAAATATGCTATCTAGGTTGGTCATAGTTTTTCTTCCAAGGAGCAAGTGTCTTTTAATTTCATGGCTGCAGTTACCATCTACAGTGATTTCGGAGCCCCCAGAAATAAAGTCTGATGCTGTTTCCACTGTTTCCCCATCTATTTGCCATGAAGTGATGGGACTGAATGCCATGATCTTAGTTTTCTGAATTTTGAGTTTTAAGCCAACTTTTCACTCTTCTCTTTCACTGTCATCAAGAGGCTCTTTAGTTCTTAAATTTCTGCCATAGGGGTGGTATCATCTTCCTATCTGAGGTTACTGATATTTCTCCTAGCAATCTTGATTCCAGCTTGTGCTTCATCCAGCCTGGCATTTCGCATGATGTACTCTGAATATAAGTTAAATAAGAAGGGTGACAGTATCCAGCCTTGACATACTCCTTTCCCAATTTGGAACCAGTCTGTTGTTCCATGTTCAGTTCTAACTGTTGCTTCTTGACCTACATACAGATTTCTCAGGATGCAAGTAAGGTGGTCTGGTATTCCTATCTCTTTAAGAATTTCCCACAGTTTGTTGTGATACACACAGTCAAAGGCTTTGGCATAGTCAACAAAGCAGAAGTAGAATTTTTTCTGGAACTCTCTTGCTTTCTTGATGATCCAACAAATTTTGGCAATCTGATCTCTGGTTCCTCTGCCTTTTATAAATCCAGCTTGAACATCTGGAAGTTCATGGTTCATATACTGTTGAAGCCTGGCTTGGAGAATTTTGAGCATTATTTTGCTAGCGTGTGCAGTAATTTGAGTGGTAATTTGAGCATTCTTTGGCATTGCCTTTCTTTGGGATTGGAATGAAAACTGACCTTTTCCAGTCCTGTGGCCATTGCTGAGTTTTCCAAATTTGCTGGCATATTGAGTGCAGCACTTTCACAGCATCATCTTTCAGGATTTGAAATAGCTCAACTGGAATTCTATCACCTCCACTAGCTTTGTTTGTAGCGATGCTTCCTAAGGCCCACCTGACTTCATATTCTAGGATGTCTGGCTTTAGGTGAGTGATCACACCATCATGGTTATCTGGCTCATGAGTATCTTTTTTGTATAGTTCTTCTGTGTATTCTTGCCACCTCTTCTTAATATCTTCTGCTTCTGTTAGGTCCATACCCTTTCTGTCCTTTATTGTGTCCATCTTTGCATGAAATATTGTCTTGGTATCTCTCATTTTCTTGAAGAGATCTCTAGTCTTTCCCATTCTATTGTTTTCCTCTATTTCTTTGCATTGATCATTGAGGAAGGCTTTTTTTTAATCCCTCCTTGCTATTCTTTGGAACTTTGCATTCAGATGCTTATATCTTTCCTTTTCTCCTTTGCCTTTAGCGTATCTTCTTTTCTCAGCTATTTGTAAGGTCTCCTCAGACAACCATTTAGCCTTTTTGCATTTATTTTTCTTGGGGATGGTCTTGATTACTGCCTCCATGTACAAGTGTCACGAACCTCCATCATAGTTCTTCAGGCACTCTGTCTATCAGATCTAATCCTTTGAATCTATTTCTCACTTCCACTATATAACTGTAAGATATTTGATTTAGATCATACCTGAATGATCTAGTGGTTTTCCCTACTTTCTTCAATTTAAGTCTGAATTTGGCAATAAGGAGTTCATGATCTGAGCCACAGTTAGCTCCCAGTCTTGTGCTGACTATAGAGCTTCTCCATCTTTGGCTGCAAAGAATATAATCAGTCTGATTTCTGTTTTGCCATTCTCTGTCCAGCAAAAGTTCTTTGTTTTAAGACTTATCTCTCTCAGTTTTCTTCTAAGCCACTGTTTGGTTAAAACTCTAAAGGAAAGTGAGAAGACTGTGCATTTTCAGGTAAAACTTGGAAGCAATGCAGAAAAAGATAAGTAATTCCCAGGATTACTCAGGGAAACCTGGTAAAAATATCCTGCAGTCTAAGGAGGAAGGGCCTTTTAAAAGGTGGCAAGAATACATACTTCCTAGTGTGCTATGGAAGGTCATTATAGGACAGAACTGGGGCTACTTTCTGAACATAGAGTTAAAATATTTTAGTAATGTTTTAGAATCAGGGGCTTGGATTCTAAACAAAATTAGTCTTTAGTTTGATCAATGGTATTTCTGAACTTCAGGTTACTCATATATAACCAAGTCTCTGTTGATCTCATATTCCAAGGTTCAAATATGATAATAAATATATAAATATGAGTCTAGAAGTACTCTTATTTATTATGATGTGATTGTGACTCATGAATACTTTTAAGGAATTGGATAATAACATCTGTTTTACCTTTTCTATGAGGAGATCTCCATTAATAGCCAACTTACTCTTATGAAAGAAAGATTGAATCATGAGGGAAAATGAGCAAAGAAGCAGGAAAAAAAAAAAAAAAAAAGCAGGACACTAGATTACTGCCCTTATAGTGGACCATGGGATCACAGCCTAAGGGTGGGTTAACTTCATTCTAATATCTTAGGGATCATGAGGCTGTGATGGCTGATGTTTTCCTTGCTGTCAGTGATGTCTGAAGACTGTGTTCACAGATGGAAACAGTAGCAAACTAGTTGGGACTCCACTGACAATTGAAGGGAGGCTCCAGGATTAACAAAACTGACATAGTTCACAAATCAATTATACCCATGGAACAAATGATAGAAATTTACTTAAAACTCTTGCCTTAATGCAGGGTAGGTACACATAAATAAGCCTTGGTGGAGAATATGAAAGAGAAACTGAACTCCAAATCCCTGAGACTGTGTCAATTTGGTAGGCACTTATTTACCCTTAGATGCTTGGAAACTTCTGGTTCACATTTAAATCAGTTTGAGGGCTGATTTATGTACCTCTCTAATTGATAACCATACTTGTTGTATATGCAGTGTTTTTTTTTTTTTTTTTTGAAATATCAATTTTATATCCTATATGACTTGATTAGTCTTGTGTGATTTTTTCCATTGGATAAAACAAACTTCATTCATTTATTGCCTAAGCTTTTTCTGACATTCCTTCTAAAATGCCTCCACCAAGTGTCATTGTCAGAGTGAAATGAATGCTAAATGAATGCTTAACATAGAGAGGTCAGGGTCTGGGAAAATATTCTTACTTTACATCACAATCAAAAATAAAGGTAAATGATACAACTGAAAGTGAATAAAAATAAACTAACCTAAGAAAATAATAGTAGAAAATGGAGGAAACTATATTATACACTTAGGGGAGGAAAGGGCATTCCATGAATCATTCAAAATCCAGAATCAGCAGCCTAAAAGATTGACAGATAACAGTATAATAACCACAAATCATTTTAAGGATTAAATAGTAATATATTAACATGATTCAAAGTAATTTCCAAATCTGTATGAATAATGCCCTACAAAGCAAGCATTAAGAAAAAAAAAAAAAAAAACCTAATGTAAAAACATGACCTGCTATCTTCTCAATGTTGTATGTTTTTCTTCCTTTTAGGAGTTCATATTCTAATGGTAGAAAAATGGCTTCTTGGAACAATGTAACGACAGGCACTAATTCCAGTATTGGACAGGCACCTTCATTCTACCTCTCTGGGATTCCTGGCTGTGAGGATGTTCAACACTTTATTTCCATCCCCTTTTGTGTGTTCTATCTGATTGGAATAGTGGGCAACTGTACAGTTCTTCACATCATCCACACTGACAAGAGTCTCCATGAGCCCATGTACTACTTCCTGGCCATGCTGTCCCTCACGGACATGGGCACGTGCATCTCCACCCTGCCCACAGTACTGAGAACCTTCTGGTTTGATGCTAAGGAGATTGAGATGAATACTTGTGTAGCCCAGATGTATTTTATTCACACTTTTTCTCTAATGGAATAAGTTGTGCTCCTAGCCATGGCTTTTGACCGCTATGTTGCCATCTGTGATCCTTTGAGGTATTCCAGCAAACTTACCCTACAACGCATTGTCTGCATAGGGGTCTTCATTGTAATCAGATACTCCACTGTCCTCCCTGTTGTTTTTGTTCGTATCCCCACATTTTCTTTCTGTCACTCCCGTGTTCTCTCCCACTCCTTCTGCTTACATCAAGATGTCATCCAATTGGCCTGTTCTGACATCTCATTCAATGTTTTGTATGGCTTGTTTGTTGTTGCATTTTATTGGGGTGTAGATTCTCTAGGAATCTTTTTATCTTATGCTCTCATCCTCTGCTCTGTGTTGTGCATTGCATCCCGGGGAGGGAAACTCAAAGCCCTCAGTACATGTGTCTCCCATATTTGTGCTGTGCTCATTCTATATGTGCCAATGATAGGGTTGTCCTTAGTGCATCGTTTTGCAAAACATTCCTTTCCCATTATTCATATTACCATGGCAGATATTTACCTGTTAGTTCCACCAGTTCTCAACCCAATTATTTATAGCATCAAGACAAAGCAGATTTGCCAAGGCTTCCTAGGGATATTATTATCCAAAAGGATAGGGCTTGCTCAAACTTAGATTCTCTGATATTTCAACTTTTACATCCATTGCCTTCATCCTAAAGAGTAACCTGTTAGAAATTCTTGGACACATTTGGTATATAATAATTCCATGATAGTTCACAAATTCCACATGTCCCTTCAAGAAAAATATTTCAGTTTCTATCATTATTTCCTAGCTTTAAATCATCTCAAAACCCTTGTGTCAGGAGAAGTAGTAAGAGGGAATAATTTCATTCACATATTTTAAGAAGATATTTTCCATTCAAGTTTGAAGGGAAGTACAATTTTCTATGTTATAACTAAAATAGAGAAATTCACTGAACAATTCAATGGTAAAAGACATAATACACAGCAGAACTGATGTTGATAACTCATTACATTTTCTTTCCATTATGTCAAAGTAGACTTCACACTCCATATTTTGAGTCAAATTGTAAGCAAGTGGATATTTAAATTTAGAGATGGCATAAATGAAACTTTTGCATTTCTTTTTTTTTTTGCTATTATTTTATTTTTTAATATAAATTTATTTATTTTAATTGGAGGTTAATTACTTTACAGTATTATATTAGTTTTGCCATACATCAACACGAATCTGCCAAAGGTATACACGTGTTCCCCATCCCGAATCCCCCTCACTCCTCCCTTCCCGTACCATCACTCTGGGCATTTTTTTATTTCCTTTACTTCTATTGAAATGATTGTCAGAAAAAAATCTGGGCTATGAATAAAGTTAGTTTTATCTAATGGAGAAAACCAGAAGAGAAATCCAAACTCTACAATAGAGGGAATCTGTATTCATGAAATGTAGTGAAAACATCAAAATCCCTTGATCAGCATACACTCCTATTAGGTGTAATATCTCATGTATAGAGCTTTAAACAAAAATAGAGCAAGAGAGAACCTTTCCCCCCATCACCATAAACTGTAATCGTCTGAGGATCTTGCTGTCTTACCCAATTCCCTAGGATATAAGAGGAAACAAGTTTTCAACACCCAAGATTAAAGTATATATTCTAATGGGAGAATAGAAATGGATCTAAGGTAGTTAGAAAGAGGGCTCAAAGAGAACACATTTGTTTTGTACAAATACTATTTTAAATCACCCTCAAAGACCCACCCCCCCACCTTGGTTAAATAAAGGGAAGCTGAAAAACATAATAAACACATTTTTTCAGAATTATTTCTAGATACTCTGAAAAGAAAGAATACATAAGATGATTTTAAAAATTAAAACTATTAGGAATCATAGTTTTAAAAATTCGTTTAGAAAGTAAACCAGCTTAGGGAACAGAATAAAAATAAAAATAGAGAACAAACTCTGCAGTTCCAAGTGAATTGAAAACAGAAAAAAAAAATCTGTGAAAATTATGTTAACAATAAATCAGATATGAATGTAGATTTTATAGCAAAGGGATCTACTGAACTGTGTTCAACTGTGTTGAAAAACTAAATATACAAAGGTTTACCTGACGCTTTCTCTCTTACACTTGAGCAACTATCATTTCTGAGGTGAATTCCCCATTGTGGGAGAAAAAAGATTTTTTCATTTGATTAACCAAAAAATAAACATTGGGCTTCCTGTAAAAATTGGGAAAAAATTACACATATTAGAGCTTCAACATATATTAAGTTGGCCAATTGTGATAGTGATGGTGATAAACACAAAGACAGAGATAGAAAGTATCAGAGGTACACATATGTATATGAGGTAGACACCTCTCCTTTGTCTTAATTAAGGTTCTGTCAGGAAAAAAATAAAATTGTTCTCAAACTGGATAATATGAAGACTTTGATACAGGCATCAGGGGTTATTGAAAATATGTGGACAAGATTTGGTAAAACCAAGAAGAAATATTTTTATACATATTTTATAAATATATCATTGACGTAGATAGTACTACAGAAGGGAATTAGATGCCAGTGTTAGTCCTGAAGTGGCAAGGGAAGAAAATTTTTTACCAGGACATGGGAAGGACAGCATGTGGAGAAGGACACCCAGCATGAGCTTTCCCTTTCTGTAGAAAGATGCAGCCACCATGAGGAAGCCACAGTGAGGGTTGTTGGGGAGTCAAAGGGGTAAACATTCCAACTGTATCTTGCTTCCTGCATTTCCGTTAGCAATCAAGTCAAACCAGAAGTCAGAGAGCAAAGGGACCTGTTGATTCAGCTCACTGTGGTCAAGACAGAGCAGAGCAGATCTGGAAAACAGCCTAAGGATGCCCTTTGGCAAGCAGTCTGCCTTTCATATTTGTATCTGCTCTCAACTACGCATGTATAGTTCAGGTTTTGTGGTCTCTGTAGTGCTTTATCTTGTAGCTGTAAATATGAATATTTGTAAATTATTTTCTTGCCATTAGAGTGAATCATTCAAAATTGAGCTTATGATCTTGGTTGTCAAAGAATTTAACAATGAGAGATGAAATTGCTTTTTTAAAAAATTTGTTCCTATGTTTTTTACATGACAAATATACAGACCATATAGTAAAGGAGTATGGTTTCACTGACTAATAACAATCCTCTAAATCTGAGATCTTTGAATATATCCAACTTGGATGATGTCAAAGTGATTTAAATTGTGCTCAGTTGTTCAGTTGTGTCTGACTGTTTGCAACTCCATGAACTTTAGCCCACCCAGGCTCCTCTGTCCATGGGATTTTCCAGACAATAATACTGTAGTGGGTTGCCATTTCCTTCTCCAATGATTTAAGTTAATATTACAAAAAGCTAAGTGTAAGGATATTTCTGAGGCATCCCATGCCAGTGAAGGAAGTAAGTTCAAATCATTTCTCTGGTAATTTCACAACAAGATATTGGAAGATGGAAGTGTGAAGGTTTTTCTAGAGGTGGGATAGAAATAGCCTCTTATTTTCATGGACTGTTATTGGATGGTGAATTTATTTTAATAACTGAGTAAATATTATTTATGAGAACTATTACTTCTGTTGTAGTAATTACTTGTATTTTTCAACTCCTGAAAAAGCTAATTGTCAATTAGTATCTTAAATATAACAGTACAGGAAGATTAGCAAGCTATGACATGTGTAATCAGCAATATCTTATTTGAGTGAACCAATGATAGATTTGTTAAGATTTAAATTAGTATTACAAGGTTTAAAACCAGAGTCAAAAAAGATTAACAGTAAAACACATTTTTAAAAGAAATTCCCGTACTAAAGAGTTAGAAATTAGTATTTTTTAAGACAGTTTTATTCACCCTGAGAGGAGATTTCTTATCACTCAGTAATCCATATGCCAACTCTGCTACATAGCTTAATCACCAGTAGATATTTAGAAGTTAAAATTGTTGACAGACATATGGCCCTTCATTCATTGAATGAAAGCATCTATACATAATCAAATCAAATTTATACAATCCATCAGTAAAAACTATGGCACAGAGAATCACACTTGGCATTATTGTTTATGATCTTTAAAATGGGTTTCTTTTTTCATTGTGGTTTTAAGGTTACAGCAAATTTGAGTGAAAGCTAAGGAGATTTCCCATATATTCTTTATTACAATAGTTTTGAAGGAAACTACTCACACAAGTAAGTTTCATTTTTATCTAGTATGTGGTAACAGTACCAACTTAGAGCCATTTCCACCTCTATGTCCTGAATAAGTTCTCATTGGCTACACCATGGCTAACAACCTTTACTACTCTACCGTATTCTGGATACAAATTAGTATTTCATCTCATGTTGCACTACCTACTTTGTTCCAGACATTGAAGTGATAAATACTTGAGACTCTCTGTAGCCTTCTTGCCTTTGAATTTCTAAACTGCAATATCTGGAATGGTAAAGGGAGGATTGGGGGTAGGGCTATAAACTAAAATAGTGACAGTGACAAGGTTACAGGCACAGTCTTGCATTTCTCAGGGAGACTCATATCTCTAAGGATTAGAGGAAGACTTATTAACTCATTCTTCTTGTTTTGAGAATTAAAACAATCTCTCATGCAAAGAGGAACTATTCTACCAAGTAGGTAAGGACTGGGAAAAGTAAGAGTGGGAAGTAATAGAAAAACACAAAGTGGGGCTTGAGAGACAAGAGAGAGAAGGGCAGACACCCAAAGTGTGAGAAGAAACACCAAGGGAATGGTTCAAGAAGAAAAAGATTCTTAGTTTATTAGAGGATATCCTTTCTCCAGATATCTTTATTATTCATACCCTGTACAAAGCATTCAAGCCAGACTCAGAGTTTTCAGATAGGACTTGCCTAATATACCCTAGACTTGCATGACATGTAGTCTGCTTTGTGTTGGTGGACATGATTGCTTACACAGGGTGAAGGACTATTATCAGACATAACAAAGAGGAATTCCAGAATATGAGTGGGATTACACCAGATAACCTTTGAGGTCCCTTCTAATCCTGCTGCTGCTGCTGCTAAGTCACTTCAGTCATGTCCGACTGTGCGACCCCATAGACGGCAGCCAACCAGGCTCCCCCGTCCCTGAGATTCTCCAGGCAAGAACACTGGAGTGGGTTGCCATTTCCTTCTCCAATGCATGAAAGTGAAAAGTGAAAGTGAAGTTGCTTATTACCAGTTATTTTAAATATGAAATTAATTATGGTCTAAATTCACATTAAGACCTTCAGATTTCTGAGTTTATAAACTAACTCCACAAACTCCATCCTCCTCTTCTGGAGATGTGGAAGATACCATAAGGCAATGTGAATGCATTTAAAATTGTAAGATCAGGAACAATAGGAATTGGATTATCAAAATGAACAGGTGCTACCTGAAGGGGGTTGTGAAATAACAGACCAGATTATAGTGAATATGGAATACAATGGATATTTATGTCGTGGTAATTTCAGAATGCTAATATCTCAAAGTCCTAATTCACTGAAATCCCAAAGATCTCATGCTTACTTTTGATGAGACTTCTCATTCTATCCTGGACTCAGTTTTTGTTGTTGCTTTTTTCAAATCTGGCACTGAATAAAATGAGAAGTGTATGTGGTGTCATAATGATCAGAGGAGTTTCTGGATAGAAAAAAAATAATTAAGAAGCAATTCATTAATGAATTGGCCATACTGCCTATACTGAAATTTACTGAATGAGAAGGAAATGAAACTGATACAATTCACTTTCTACTTCTCAGGCCACCTAAGTCACTTGTGAGATGGTTGTTCATGATGGTTTCCTCTAAAGGAGGATACTTCATAGTCTCCCCATATATTCCTCCTCCCATTATACTTTAAACAATTCTTGTTGGTGTTACTGTTGTCATCATCATTGTTGTCATTATCATCATCATCCAGAAGGCTCTTTGCTAAGTATTTTACACACAATATATCTTTTACCTTAGCACATCCTTTCAAATTGTTACTTTCTTCAGATGAGAGAGGAGGCAGTTTTGGTACAGAGAGAAGAAAAGGTGATTTGGTCAAAATTAAACTGAACACAGCATTGAAACTAGAATACAGCTTAGGTTAAAGTGATTGCAGAAGGAGAGAAACAGATTCTAAATAAGGAAGATGTTGAATAACTGTCTCCTTAAAATCTCAGTGAAGAGTCAGTAAGACGACAAAAGACGTACTCTAGATCAGGTATCTTCCCAGTTTTCAATTAAACTTCATGTTTACTCCTTTTTGATGATTCAGAGAAACCTTGTGAAATCAGAAAAAGTGTCTGAATCGAGTAGGCAGTGAAATGAAAACCAGATTTCTAAATTTGGATTATGATGTAGAAATTGGGAAAAGATCAACAAAAGAAGGGATAATATTGGAAAATCTGGGCATTAAAGGTAATAATTAGTGCAGGTGTAGACAGGAAGATGAAGTAGATAGGAATTTGGGGAGTTAAATTGCAGGGCTGTAAGAGGTATCAGTTCATACTATGTGTGTGTGTACAGCTTAATTGTAATAAGAGTTTAAAAGCCTGAAATTGTTTCTGTGATATACATATTTGGTGTCTTGCTTATGAATCTTTCATTTCCTAGAAAGTTATTAAACATCCAAGGAAATAATCTTTTGCCGTCAGGGTTTATTTACATGTAACTAGAGGAGACTGCGGTCTTTTCAGGTGACTCAATGGTAAAGCATCCTCTTACCAATGCAGGAGACACAGGTTCGATCCCTAGGTCAGGAAATTCCCCTGAAGGGGAACACGGCAACCCACTCCAGTATTCTTGCCTGGAAAATCCCATGGACAGAGCCTGATATGCCATAGTCCATGAGGTCACAAAAGAGTCGGACCTGACTTAACAACTAAAATAACAACAGCAAGAGGAGACTGAGAGGATTTGATCTCCTAAAAGCCAAAGTAGACTTTCCAAGATAGCATGATGACAATTTATTAATTTACAGTTAGAGGCAATCTGTCCCATGGATTAGAATTTTGGTAAGCATGGATGCTTGTCAAGAGAAGGGCAAGTGAAGGTCATCTTCTTACTTCAGAGGCATTGTTATTGACTACAGAAGAAGTACTGGAATCTAACAGGTGAAAATATATTAACTCATTCATCCAAGTATAAAATATTTAGTGTCAAGATTAGGCACAGTAGGCTTTTTTTTTGGTCATTCAATCTTTTTGTTATTTTGTTTTCTCTTGATTTGGCTATGAATCATGATTTTCTACTCAAATCTTTCCCCAATCCCTATATATCTATTATTTTGCCTTTTTTTTTTTTTTTTTTTTGCAGATAGAACCTCTCTATATATAATAAATCAGTTCCTAAACATAGTAGGAAGAAAGTTTGGAATCTTTAAATGCAGAGTCAGTCAATTGTTCTTTGCTTATATTACATAAAAAATTACATATTTATACTTTTAAAAAATCATACATTCTTCTGTCTATCCTAACTTATGTTTAGCTCTTGGGGATACTAACCTGAGACTAAATTGATATTAGAGTTGATTTTCACTGGGTACCAACCGTGTGGCATCACTTATATAGCCAGAGATAGGTTAGTAAGAGCAAAAACCATGCTGATCAATACTTACCTGAATTCTGTAATATGCTTTGCATGGTGTTCTAGTATTACTGGAAAATCTATCAAGCTAATACAGGAAAGCCATTTCATGTAAGTCACTGCCAAGGTCATTTTTTTTTTTTTTTTTAAAGAAAATGTTCTAATGTATGACCAGTGACTCTGGTTGAGGATCTTCCTGAAGAAAAGTATGAAATTAAAGTAGTAGTCTAGAATGGGTTTTGTGTGTACAGCTCTGGGTAGTGTCTTTAGAAGGAGATTACCCATATTCATAGAACATAATATATTTGCATTTGAGAAGAAGAAGGGAAGATCCCTGTGGTTATAAAAGTGGATGTTTTATTTAACGGACAACACTGAGCAAAGAAATTAAGAATGACAAAGCAAAACTGTGAGGGTAAATCTAGGAGTGATTATAGGACAGACTGAAGTTTTGTTTTGTTTTTGTGACACAGGTGCTGATCTTCTCATTTGTTCCCCCTCTGGAGTGTGATTGTGAATTGGGATTGTGGTTTAACAGTAAGCCCTATGGAAACTGCAAATTCTAGCAATATCCTGTCCTCCACCTTCTATCTCACAGGTATCCCTGGATATGAGGAATTTCACCACTGGATTTCCATCCCATTCTGTCTCCTCTACCTTGTTGGAATCATGGGCAACTGCACTATCCTACATATTGTCCGGACAGACCCCAGGCTCCATGAACCCATGTACTACTTCTTGGCCATGCTTTCTCTCACTGACATGGGCATGTCCTTGCCCACAATGATATCGCTCTTCAGGGTGCTGTGGTCCATATCCAGGGAGATCCAGTTCAACACTTGTGTAGTCCAAATGTTTTTCATTCACACTTTCTCTTTCACTGAATCATCTGTGCTCTTGGCCATGGCCCTTGACCGATATGTGGCCATCTGCCACCCACTAAGATATGCCACCATTCTCACTCCTACACTCATCACTAAAATTGGAATTGCAGCCCTGCTTAGAAGTGCCCTTCCTGTGATTCCACTTCTCGCCCGGCTGGCCTTCTTTCCCTTTTGCCATTCTCACACACTTTCTCATTCTTACTGTCTGCACCAGGACATGATCCGCCTTGCTTGTGCTGACACCAAGTTTAACGTTATATATGGAATGGTTCTGATCACTTTGCTGTGGGGAATGGACTCTCTGGGTATTTTTGTGTCTTATGTTTTCATCCTTCACTCAGTATTAAAAATTTCATCTCAGGAGGGGAGATTTAAGGCCCTCAACACATGTGCATCCCACATCTGTGCTGTACTTATTCTTTATGTGCCTATGATTGGTCTCTCTATTGTCCATCGTTTTGCCAAACACTCATCCCCTCTCATCCACATCTTCATGGCTCATATATACCTGCTAGTTCCACCTGTGCTCAACCCAGTCATCTATAGTGTGAAGACCAAGCAGATCCACCAAGGAATTCGCAACCTGCTTTCCCCGCTAAAACTCAGTTCTTCTGTGATGTAGACATGTCCTCAACACAGTGATGACATGAATATTAAGTTTGTAAATATATAGTGATTTGTCTGCTCTCTATGTTGGCACAGAGTTACCAATAAAAGATTACTTAAAAAAAAAAAAAAAAGCTGAAATAGCTCTGACAGTACATTGTGAAAAATCCTAAAGGAGAGAGTTGGTGTCTACTGGATTTATAATAGACTGACAACACGAACTTCCTAAATTCCCTCTAGAGAAAGGCAATACCAAAGAATGCTCAAACTACCACACAATTGCACTCATCTCACACGCTAGTAAAGGAATGCTCAAAATTCTCCAAGCCAGGCTTCAGCAGTATGTGAACCGTGAACTTCCTGATGTTCAAGCTGGTTTTAGAAAAGGCAGAGGAACCAGAGATCAAATTGCCAACATCTGCTGGATCATGACAAAGCAAGACAGTTCCAGAAAAACATCTATTTCTGCTTTATTGACTGTGCCAAAGCCTTTGACTGTGTGGATCACAATAAACTGTGGAAAATTCTGAAAGAGATGGGAATACCAGACCACCTGATCTACCTCTTGAGAAATTTGTATGCAGGTCAGGAAGCAACAGTTAGAACTGGACATGGAACAACAGACTGGTTCCAAATAGGAAAAGGAGTTCATCAAGGCTGTATATTGTCACCCTGTTTATTTAACTTATATGCAGAGTACATCATGAGAAACGCTGGACTGGAAGAAGCACAAGCTGGAATCAAGGTTGCTGGGAGAAATATCAATAACCTCAGATAGGCAGATGACACCACCCTTATGGCAGAAAGTGAAGAGGAACTACAAAGCCTCTTGATGAAAGTGCAAGTGGAGAGTGAAAAAGTTGGCTTAAAGCTCAACATTCAGAAAACAAAGATCATGGCATCCAGTCCCAACACTTCATGGGAAATAGATGAGGAAACAGTGTCAGACTTTATTTTTCTGGGCTCCAAAATCACTACAGATGGTGACTTCAGCCATGAAATTAAAAGACGCTTACTCCTTGGAAGGAAAGTTATGACCAACCTAGATAGCATATTCAAAAGCAGAGACATTACTTTGCCAACAAAAGTTCATCTAGTCATGCTATGGTTTTTCCTGTGGTCATGTATGGATGTGAGAGTTGGGCTGTGAAGAAGGCTGAGCGCCGAAGAATTGATGCTTTTGAACTGTGGTGTTGGAGAAGACTCTTGAGAGTCCCTTGGACTGCAAGGAGATCCAACCAGTCCATTCTGAAGGAGATCAGCCCTGGGATTTCTTTGGAAGGAATGATGCTAAAGTGAAACTCCAGTAATTTGGTCACCTCATGTGAAGAGTTGACTCATTGGAAAAGAGTCTGATGCTGGGAGGGATTGGGGGCAAGAGGAGAAGGGGACGACAGAGGATGAGATGGCTGGATGGCATCACTGACTCGATGGACGTGAGTCTGAGTGAACTCCGGGAGTTGGTGAGGGACAGGGAGGCCTGGCGTGCTGCAATTCATGGGGTTGCAAAGAGTCGGACACAAGTGAGCGACTGATCTGATCTAATCTGATGAACATGTTGAAGCGGAGTGTGTTGGAAATCACTTCCATCTGTGGTTTCTCATTTGTAATCCTATCCTGATTCAATGCTGATTGTCCATGAAGTTTTCCTTGATTATTCTAAACCCATATTTCTTTGCTTCTTGATATACTATATTTGTCAGATAATCTTATATTACCTTTCTCATTATGTAAGTGTGTTTGTAAATCTACTTATGCTAACTTTCTTAAAAATGGAAAAAAACTTTACCTTGATGTAAGAACATATTAGGTTTCAAAAAGGAAATTTTCGAACTTTATGGTCCATCAGCATCATCTTTTAAAATTTTACTCACGTGTTCTGTTCTTTCTGAGGACATTTAGTTTCATCAGGAATAGAAAGGGACAACTTTCATAGTTCTATTTAATTTTTAGAATTAATCTTACTCTTTCAGAAAGCCAAACTCAGTGATTTTTTATGTCCCTGAAATAATGTCATGTGATGCCAGTGATTATATAATCTACTGGATTACATGTATCTAATAATAATTTAAGATATAGTATTTAAACATAAAAAAGTCTAACTCACTGAGGTGTAGATACTTGTAAGTTTATAGTAGTAGGAAACAGGTAATACAAATCTCAATTTTTATCTAGAACTCTTTTCAATATATAAACTGTCTTCACATTTCTCTGAAATTATTGAATGCATAGCTGTGCATAGAGTTGTATTAACAAACTTGCAAGTTTAATTGAAATGTCTTAGTTCAAATGTCTGTACTTACTGAAAGAGAAGAAAGAAATGAAGCAAAAAATAAAACTTTAAGAATGCTTTGTAACTCCCAGTTTTTATATTGGTCTTAATGATAGGTAGTATATTTTCACAAATCTTATTCTGTTACTGTAGGAACTGTGTCTCAAGGATTTTGCTACCTGTGAAAATCAACATTATGTTTAGTGTAAAAGAGTCACTTAATAATTATTTAATGCATAAGTTACATAGAAGTGAATCAACCATTGAATAAAGACTGACTCATTTGGATTGGATTTTAAAAAAAAACTTGGAGTGAAAAATTTGACCTCTCATGAACCCATATTTCCTATAATAAAACAAATCTTACTAACTTTAAATTATGATTTCAGATGTCAGGCATATGGAATACACTTAGAATTTCCATTAGCTTATATCTTTTCCCTGGTTTCAATTCAGTTATGTCTGTTCCTATCCCTCTTTATCTTAATTCTTTATTTTACTTCTAATTACCCCTCTCCTTTAGCACATTCACCTTGTCTGAAACATCAACAAATAAAAATAAAGATACGTGAACGTCAGATAATATTCCCTATAGTAAATAAGTAAAATAAAATTAATATGAAAAATAAAAAATGAGAAATGTGAACATTAATTTTAGATGTACAAGTGACATTTAAATATTTATAGTCATCCTTCATATGATACCTTCAGATACAAAATGTATTTTTAATATCTTATTTTTTTTTAATTTTACATTTTTAAAAACATATGCTGATCATATCTTTCCTAATGCTTCTGCTCCAAAAAATGAAACATTTTAAGTTTTTTCCTTAACATATATTCAAACCATTGCATCTTAAATTTTGCATTTTGCATGCCAGTAAAATTATTCTAAATGAACATCTACATAGATAGTCTAAGTTTTGAATTTACAAAATATCACACTCTATACTAACTCTTGGAGAAGGAAATGGCAACCCACTCTGATATTCTTGCCTGGAAAATCCCATGGACAGAGCAGCATGGCCGGCTACAGTTCATGGGGTCTCAAAAAGTCAGATATGACTGAGCAACTGAGCATATTCTAACTCTTACAGTGTATCATTAGTTACATGATTTTCATGAAATATATTTTACAAAAAACATTTAGAAATACCTATTCTCAAAATTAGGATAATTCTTCCTAGAAGAATTTAGTTGGTGTAGAAGTGTTATTTATTTTTTATTTTTATTTTTAAATTAATTAATTTATTTTAACTGGAGGACAGTTACTTTACAATATTGTGGTGGTTTTTGCCATACATTGACATGAATCAGCCATGGGTAAACATGTGTCCCCCCATCCTGAATCCCCCTCCCACTCCCTCCCACCCTATCCTTTGGGTTGTCCCAGAGCACCAGCTTTGAGTGACCTGCTTTATGCATTGAACTTACACTGGTCATCTATTTTACTTATGGTTGATATAAATGTTTCAATGCTATTCTCTCATGTCGTCCCACCCTTACCTTCTCCCACACAGTCCAAAAGCCTGTCTTTACATCTGTATCTCTTTTGCTGTCTTGCATATGGGGTCACCATTACTGTCTTTCTAAATTCCATATATACGTGTTAATATACTGTATTGGTGTTTCTCTTTCTGGCTTACTTCACTCTGTATGGTCTTCCCTTATGGTTCAGCTGGTAAAGAATCCGCCTGCACTGTGGGAGACGTGGGTTCGATCCCTGGGTTGGGGAGATCCCCTGGAGAAGGGAAGGGTTACCCACTCCAGTGTTCTGGCCTGGAGAATTCCATGGACTGTACAATCCTTGGAGTCGCAAAGAGTCGGACATGACACTTTGTATAATAGGGTCCAGTTTCATCCACCTCATTAGAACTGACTCAAATTTCTTCATTTTTATAGCTGAGTACTATTCCATTGTGTATATGTACCACAGCTTCCTTATCCATTCATCTGTGGATAGACATCTAGGTTGCTTCCGTGTCTTAGCTATTGTAAACAGTGCTGTGTTGAACATTGAGGTACATGTGTCTCTTTCAATTTTGGTTTCCTTGTGTGTATGCCCAGCAGTAGGATTGCTGAGTCATATGGCAGTTCTATTTCCAGTTCTTTAAGGAATCTCCACACTGTTCTCCATAGTGGCTGTATTAGTTTGCATTCCCACCAACAATGTAAGAGGGTTCCCTTTTCTCCACACCCTCTCCAGCACTTATTGCTTGTAGAAATTTTGATGGCTGTCATTCTGACCAGGGTGAGACAGTCCTTCATTGTGGTTTTAATTTGCATTTCTCTGATAATGAGTGATGTTGAACATCTTTTCATGTGTTTCTTAGCCATCTGTATGTCTCCTTTGGAGAAAAGTCTGTTTAGTTCTTTGGCCCATTTTTTGATTGGGTCATTTATTTTTCTTGTTTTGAGCTGCATGAGTTGCTTATATCTTTTGGAAATTAATTCTTTGTCAGTTGCTTCATTTGCTATTATTTTCTCCCATTCTGAAGGCTGCCTTTTCACTTTGCTTATATTTTCCTTTGTTATGCAGAAGCTTTTAATTTTAATTAGGTGCCATTTGTTTATTTTTGCTTTTATTTCCAATATCTGGGAGGTGGATCATAAAGGATCTTCTGTGACTTATGTTAGAGAGTGTTTTGCCTATGTTTTCCTCTAGGAGTTTTATAGTTTCTAGTCTTACATTTAGATCTTTAATCCATTTTGAGTTTATTTTTGTGTATGATTCTTTTACAGGTGCTTGACCAGTTTTCCCAGCACCACTTGTTAAAGAGATTATATAATAATAATCTATATAATATAATATAATAATTTAATAATCTCTTTAATTTTACATAATGTATAAAATATACAATTTCTCTATTGTGTATTTTTGCCTTCTTTGTCAAAGATAAGGTGTCCATAGCTGTGTGGACTTATCTCTGGGCTTTCTATTTTGTTCCACTGATCTATATTTCTCTCTTTGTGCCAGTACCATATTGTCTTGATGACTGTAGCTTTTTAGTATAGTCTGAAGTCAGGAAGGTTGATTCCTCCAGTTCCATTCTTCTTTCTCTTTGGCTATTTGAGGTATTTTATGTTTCCATACAAATTGTGAAATTATTTGTTCTAGTTCTGTGAAAAACACCTTTGGTAGCTTGATAAGGATTGCATTGAATCTATAGATTGCTTTGGGTAGTATACTCATTTTCACGATATTGATTCTTCCAATCCATAAACATGGTATATTTCTTCATCTATTTGTGTCTTTGATTTCTTTCATCAGTGTTTTATAGTTTTTCCAATATATAAGTCTTTTGTTTATTTAAGTAAATTTATTCCTAAGTATTTTATTCTTCTCATTTTTTAATTTGTATTTTTATTGGAGTATATTTGATTAATAATGTTGCAGCAAAGTAATTCAGTTATACAGACACATGTATCTATTCTTTTTTTAATTCTTTTTCTATTAGGTTTCTATAGAATATTGACCAGAGGTCCCTGTGTTATACTGGGTTATCTATTTTCAAAATAGCCATGTATACATGTCAATCCCAAACTCCCTTTCTCCCCCAACTTATAACAATGAGTTTGTTCTCTAAGTCTGTGTGTCTGTTTCTGTTTTGTAAATAAGTTCATTTGTATTTTTTTTATTCTGCATGTAAGCAATATCATATATTTGCCTTTGTCTGATTTACCTCATTTGGAATGATAATCTCCAGGTCCATCTATGTTGCTGCAAATGGCATTATTTTGTTATTTTAATGGCTGAATAATATTCCATTTTATGTATGTACAACATCTTTATCCATTCATCTGTCTATGGACATTTATGTTGCTTTCACGTTGTTGCAATTGTTAATAGTGCTGCAGTGAACATTGGGATTCAGGTATCCTTTCAAACCATGTTTTCTCCAGGTGTTTGCCCAGGAGTACAATTGTTGAATCAGAGGTGAGTTTTGACTATACAAATGAATGAATGACTGAACGAATGAATAGATGCCACAGTTATATTATGAACTGAGAAGGGAAGCATTATTTGTCCAGTCCAGCCTTCCAGCAAGTAGCTATCTCTCTTAAAGTGAAAGCCCTCCTACTCTTGCCTAGAATTATGATAATATGGTATAAGCATCTAACCCACTTTTATATAGACTTACACGCTGAGGCACTCTTACACATATTGTTTTGCTTCATTAAGCCATGAGTATTTGCTTGTCCTCTAAAAGTATTGTCTACCTATCTGAAAAATCTGTAAGATATCCAGAAGACCAAATAATAATTCATTTTTTCCAGTCTCCTATCACTAGGAAAAATGCAATACAATTATTTTCATGATGTCAAATGTTATTCTTTGGATTATGCATTGATCATCTTTATTTGCAGAAAGCCCTTTGTGGCAAAACACAAAAAAATTAACAAAGCACAAAATCAGAATAGAGAATAACACCCTTCACTATTTAAGTGTTTAGTGTTTTCTTTTATACATGCATTGTTCCAAAATACATCATTAGCACACTTAGTCATTCAGTCATTTGAATAACTTAAACCATAAAAGCATTATCCTTTAAAAAAGTACAGTGTGGATAACCACCTCATTACCCAGAAAGTCGAGAAAAAGCCATGTGCATTTATAAAGAGAATAATAGTACAGATATTTTTAAGACACCCAATTCATTTAATTCAACAACTTGACCATATATAGGTTTCTATTATATTCATCATGTATTTTTTTTACTGTCTAATGCCAGAGAAATATTTTAGCTCTTTTATAAATGAAGAAGAGGTAAATATGTTTTATAGTGGATATAAGAAAGTACATTATAAGAATTATGACAACTAAGTTTATAAATGATAAATCTTGTCCCATGAACCATAGAATGCAATTTGCAAGAATGTTTGGAATGAGAAAAGTTAAGTTACAAAATGCATGTGCTTACATAAAAGTGCCAGATGAATCCAGTGAACATAATCCTGATCATTACCACAAATTTCCTTTTCTTTGGAATTTGTCCTGACATAATTTCACCCCCATTAAATCAGAAGAAGGAATAAAATATATTGATTCAAATTAGCACTCTGACCCAATATAGAGCAGTTAAACTCCTTGTCCAAGAATGATTGTAGCTGAGACCAGATAGGGTCACCAAATCTAAAAAAGTTCATCCTTTCCTGCTGTTGAGGTCCTATGGCAGCCTGGTTCCTTTTCCTACCTAAGTTGTAGACATTCAGATTACCTTTGGCTGTCATGACATTTGCAGAATATTTCAATGAAATGTCCTGTTTTGTGGTGGTTGGATAGGCTAGCCAGGTGGCATGCTTCCCTTGTGGCTCAGACAGTAAAGAATCCACCTTCAATGCAGGATACCTGGATTCAATCCCTTGGTTGGGAAGATTCCCTGGAGGAGGGCATGGCAACCCACTCTAGTATTCTTGCCTGGAGAATCCCCGTGACAGAGGAGCCTGGTGGGCTACAGTCACAAAGAGTTGGACACAAGTGAGTAACTAAGCACAGTGACAGAACTGAACTTGAGTCATTCCCAGCCCTTAGGTTATAGACTCTATGTTCCTCACAGTTTAAGTCCTTAATAAGTCCCTTTGATTGGCTACTCCATAGCTAACAGTCTTTATTGAGTCCAGGCGTGTCTGTCAGTCACTCAGGCTTATCTGACTCTGATAGCTCAGGGTGAAGGACTCCTGATCTTCAAAGAAGATTTAGCTTTGCGACCAGGGACCAGGTTTGATCATTGAAGAGCTTTTGTGTAGCAGAATTTTATTAAACTATAAAAGGGAACAGAGAAAGCTTCTCACACAGACATCAGAAAGGGGACGTAGAGTGCCCCCCTTGATAGTCTTAGCAAGGGAGTTATATACTTTTTCAATTGGTTATTACAGTAAATCAAAAGAATGTCTCAAGGTTGTAAAGGTCTTACCAGACCCAATTCCACAGTCTTACCAGACCCAATTCCACAATTTGCACTTTAATATAACAGAATTAGGAAAAAGATCTTATCAGACCCAATCCCACAATATACATTTTTTAAATGACAGGCTTAGTCAGAAGGATCTTAAGAAGGAAAAACATGTCCTCGAGCAAGCTACATTGTTCTATTGACTAAAACAAAACAATGTAGAAAAAAATGTTTGTCCTTTTTTCCTACTTGAGAACTCCAGACCCCTATTTCCTCTTTGAAAGCCCCAGACCCCTCTCTCCTCCTCAGGGACCCTGGACTTCTTATCAACCTACCTAGAAATTGATTCTCTCAATTCTTTGTGACTAAATGCGCTGTAGCCCACCAGTCTCCTCTGTCCATGGAATTTTCTAGGCAAGAATGACAAGTGGGTTGCCATTTCCTAACTAGGGGATCTCCCTGACCCAGCAACAAACCTACATTTCCTGTGCCTCCTGCATTAGCAGGCAGATTCCTTATCACTGAGCCACTTGGGAAGCCCAGCATCTTTATTACCTTGCCATATTCTGGATGCAAGATAGTATTTCATTACATGTCACACTACCACATTTGTTCCAGACATTGAGGTGATAAATATTTGGAGCTTTCTATAACCTCCTGCCTTTGCATTCCCAAAATGCATTATAGGAAATGGAAAACACAGAATTTGGGGAAGGGCCCTAAAGTAAAATAGTGGTGCAGACAGGGTTACAGGCATGGTCCTGCATTTCTCATGGGGACTCACATCTCTAAGGACTGGAGGAACACTTATGAACTCATCCTTCTTTCCTTGAGAATTAGAGCAGTCACTCATGACAAGAGGAACTATTCTATCATTAGGTGAGGATTGGGAGAAGTAAAACTGGGAGGTAATAGGAAAATACAGAGGGGGCTTGAGAGATCAAAGAGAGCAGGGCAGACACCCAAAGTGTGAGAAGAAGGACCAGGGGAATGGTTTGAGAAGGAAGAGGTTCTCAGGTTATTAGAGTGCATACTTTCTCCAAATCTTTATTGTCCATACCCATAGACAGAGGATTCAAGCCAAACATAGGTTTTTCAGAGAGAACTTGCCTAATATACCCTAGACTTTCATGGCAAGTAGTCCCCTGTCTGTCAGTGCACGTGACTGTTTACACAGCGTAAAGGAATATTACCAGACATAACAGAAGAGGAATCCAGAATATAAGAGTGGGATTACAGCAGATAAGATTTCAGGTCCCTTCTAATCCCATGTATCAGTGATTTTTAACATGATATTAATTATTAATTATTTTCTAAACCTTAAGACCTTCATATTGTTGAATTTATTAACTAATTCCAGACTCTACTGTCCTACTCTGGGGATGTAGAAGGTATCAAAAGGCAATGTGAAAGAATTTGAAACTAGAGCATCAGGACCAGTGGATATTGGATTATCTAATCAAACAGGTACTGCAACATGGGGGCTGTGAAAAAAATAGATGGACCAGATACTAGTGAATATGGAGAATAATGAATACATATGTTGCAGTAACATCAGAATACTAATGTGATTGCTCAGATTCCTATTTCACTGAAATCCCAAAGATCTCATTTTAACTCTTGGTGAGATTTCTCATTCTATTTTGGACATTTTTATCCCCCAAAATTGGTGCTGAATAAAATGGAAAGTGTATATGTAGTGTCATCATATTGATCAGAGGAATTTCTGGGTAGAAAAATATTAAGGAGCAATTCATATCTCTGGCTATACTAAATATTTAGTTGATAAAAAGGAAATGAAACTGATATAGTTCACTTTCTACTTCTCAGACCATCTAGGTCACTTTTAACATAGCCATTCATGGTGTTTCCTCTAGAGGAGGATACTCCATAGTCTCCCCTTGTCTTCCTCCTCTCATTATACATCAAACAGTCATTGGTGTTAATGTTATTGTTGTCATCATCATTGTTCTCATTTTCATCACTATCATCATCATAGAAAAGGCTCTATGCCAACAAGTTTACACACATTATCTCCTTCACCTTAGCACATCCCATCAAATTATTATTATCTTCAGTTTATAGTAGAGACAACTCCTCTACAGAAGAGAGAGAGAAAAAGAAGTCATTTGGTCTAAATTAAAGTGAGTAAGCTATGAAACCAGAATATAACAAGTTAATGTGATTGCAGAGCCAGAGAAATAGATTCTACATAAGAGAGATGTTAGATATAAGTCTCCTTTCAACTTCAGAAGAAGGTCAGTGATATGATGAAAAATGACCTTTAGTTCACGTATCTTCCAGTTTTCAATGAAACTTCATGTTTACTTCTTCTTGGCCATGGGAGAGAACATTTATAAAATTGGAAAAATGGTTTGAATTGACTAAGCAGTAAGATAAAAAGAACCAGATTTTAAAATTTTGATTATAGAATAGAAATTAGAAAAGAATCATCAAAAAGAAATAATAATATTGGGCACTCTGAGCATTGAAAGTAATAATCAGTGACATTTTGGACAGAAAGGTGAGGAGATAGACAGGAATTTGAGAAGTTAAATAGCAGGGCCATAAGAAGTATCAGTTCATACAGTATGTCAATAGAACTAAGTGTAATATGAACAGTCAGGAAGACTGAATTTGTTTCTGGAATTTACTTATTTGATGTCTTGATTATGGATCTTGTGTTTTTTAAAAAAATTATTAAACAATTGGGGGAAATATCTTCTGTAATCAAGGATATTACATGGAACTAGAGGAGACTTAGGGGATTTCATGTCACAGAACGTCAAAGAAGACTTTCCAAGACAGAAGATACTGATTTATTAGTTTACAGTGGAAGGTAATTTGTCCCATAGAGTTTAAATTCCTAAACCAATATTTTGGTGAGCATGGAGGCTGGGCAGTTGATGAGCAAGTGGAGTTTAAGAAATGGCTCACCTTTCTTAATAATGTCTTTCTTGACCACAGAAGAAATCCTGGAATCTAGAGGGGGAAGATATATTTTCTCATTTGAGCAGAGGAGCTTTAGTGTGGAGGTCAGATGCCAGTAGACATTTTTTGTGCATTTTACTTTTTTTTTTGTTTTGTTTTCTCTCTTGTTTTTGCTTTGAAGGATACATTTCTACTTTCTCAAAAACCCCTATATCTTTTGTTTTGTAGTTTCAGTAGAATGAATCAGTCTCTAAATGATTAATTAGTTCTGAAACATAACAGGAAGAATGTTCTGAATCTTTTAAATCAGATTCAAAATCAATTATAGTTTGCTTAACATCACATATAAAATTATTTATTTTATAATTATAAATTTTAAATTCTACACATTCTACTAAATCATCTTAAGCTATATTTGTCTCAAGGAGATGCTAATCCAGGAACATATTCATATCAGAGTTGATTCTATGTGGCTACCATTCCCTTGTTATCCATCACCTAAGTGGCACTAGTGTTACAGAACCTGCCTGCCAAATTAGGAGACCTAAGAGTTGTGGGTTCGATCTCTGGGTCAAGAAGATCTTCTGGAGGAGGATATGACAACCCACTCCAGTATTCTTGCCTGGGAAATCACCTAGACAGATGACACTGGCAGGTCCCAGTCCATAGGGTCACAAAAAGTAGGACATGCCTGAAACAACTTAGCATGCATATGTGAATGCCATCACTGTGGTATTAGTTATATAGTCTGAGATAAATTTAGTAAGAATAAAAAACATCCTGACCAAATCTTGCCTGAATACTGTAGAGATGCCTTGCATGATACTCTAGTATTGCTGAAAAAGCTATCAAGCTCAGACAAAGACATTCATGTAAGTCATTGCAGGAGTCTTTTTTCTTTTTTTCAAAGCAGACTAATATAAGACCAGTAACTCTGGTCAAGATTGTTCTAAAGAAAAGTATTAATTAATAATGTAATCTACAGTGGGTTTGTGTGTGCTGCTCTGGGGGATAGTGTTTTTAGAAGGAGTTTGTGCATGCTCAAACAGCATGTTAATAGTTCTGCATCTGAGGAGAAGGGAAAGTTGTTATGGTTATAAAAGTGGATGTTTTTCTTAACTGATGACATTGAGCAATGAAATGAAGAAAAACAAAGCAAAACTGTGAGGGTAAATCTAGGAGTGATTATAGGACAGACTGAAGTTTTGTTTTGTTTTTGTGACACAGGTGCTGATCTTATCATTTGTTCCCCCTCTGGAGTGTGATTGTGAATATACATTGTGGTTTAACAGTAAGCCCTATGGAAACTGCAAATTCTAGCAACATCCTGTCCTCCACCTTCTATCTCACAGGTATCCCTGGATATGAGCAATTTCACCACTGGATTTCCATCCCATTCTGTCTCCTCTACCTTCTTGGAATCGTGGGCAACTCCACTATCCTACATATTGTCTGGACAGACCCCAGGCTCCATGAGCCCATGTACTACTTCTTGGCCATGCTTTCTCTCACTGACATGGGCATGTCCTTGCCCACAATGATATCGCTCTTCAGGGTGCTGTGGTCCATATCCAGGGAGATCCAGTTCAACACTTGTGTAGTCCAAATGTTTTTCATTCACACTTTCTCCTTCACTGAATCATCTGTGCTCTTGGCCATGGCCCTTGACCAATATGTGGCCATCTGCCACCCACTGCAATATGCTACCATTCTCACTCCTACACGTATCACTAAAATTAGAATTGCAGCCCTGCTTAGAAGTGCCCTTCCTGTGATTCCACTTCTCGCCCAGCTGGCCTTCTTTCCCTTCTGCCATTCTCACACACTTTCTCATTCTTACTGTCTGCACCAGGACGTGATCCGCCTTGCTTGTGCTGACACTAAGTTTAATGTTATTTATGGGTTAGTTCTGATCACTTTGCTGTGGGAAATGGACTCTCTGGGTATTTTTGTGTCTTATGTTTTCATCCTTCACTCAGTATTAAAAATTTCATCTCAGGAGGGGAGGTTTAAGGCCCTCAACACATGTGCATCCCACATCTGTGCTGTACTTATTCTTTATGTGCCTATGATTGGGCTCTCTATTGTCCATCGTTTTGCCAAACACTCATCCCCTCTCATCCACATCTTCATGGCTCATATCTACCTGCTAGTTCCACCTGTGCTCAACCCAGTCATCTATAGTGTGAAGACAAAGCAGATCCGCCAAGGAGTTCTGTGTCTTCTTTTCCCCCTAAAAATCAGTTCTTCTGTGATGTAGGTTTGTCCTCAAGACAATGATGGCATAAATATTAAGTTTGTAAATATATAGCGATTTTTCTACATGCTATGTTGGCACCAGAATTTCCAATAAAATATTACTGAAAATGACACAAATAAAATTGACATTACATCCTGCAGATGTCCTAAATTAGAGAGTTGGTGTCCACTGGGATTATACAGACTGACTTAACACATGTTTCCTAAATCTCCTCTAGGCATGAATATGTTGGAATGCAATGTGTTAGATACCATGTAAATCTATTGTCTCTCATTTCTAATCCTAACCCTGATTCATGCTTTCCTGTCCATAAAATTTTCCTTGATCATTCTAAACCCATATTTCTGTGCTTTTTGACATACTGCATTTGTCTGGGAATCTTACATTATCTTTCTTCTTATAAGTGTGTTTGTAAGTCTGCTGAAGTTACCTTTATTAAAGATGGTAATGACCATATCTTGATATAAAAGTATATTAGAGCTCAAAGCATTTTATCTATCTTCATGGTGCATCAGAAGCATCTTTTAAAATTTTATACACATGCTCTGTATTTTCTCAGGAAGTTGAATTTCTCGAGGTATAGAAATGGGCAACCTTCATTTTTTACTTAATTTTATGAAATAATTTTAATCTTATAGAAAGCTGAAGTTCAGTAGTTTTTGAAATCCCTGAGATGTCTTATGAAGCCAGTAATTATAATCCACTGGATTAAGTGTATCTAACAATAATTTAGGATATAGTATTCAAACATAAAACATCTAACTGACTGAAGTGTAGCTACTTATGTTTATGACAGTAAGAGTCATAAAATATAAATCTTTTTCTACAATTTTTTGGCATATAAACTGTCTTTTCATATTATTCAAATGATCTAGTGCATGGCTATGCATAGAATTGTATAAGAAACTTGCAATTCTAGTTGAAATTTCTTAATTCACATGTCTACACTTGTTCAAAGACAAATAAGTGAAAAAGAAAAAAGCCTTTAAGGATGCTTTATAACTTTATGTATACTGATCTTAATAATACATAATAAATTTTCACAAATCTTATTCTATCTACACTAGGAACTGTGTCTCATGCAGCTTGCTACCTGTGAGAACCAACACTATCTTTATTTAAATTATGCACTTAATAATTATTGAGTGCATAAGTGAAAAGGAATGAATCAATCACTGGATAAAGAACGACTAGTTTTATTTGATTAAAAAAAAAAAATCTTGGAGAAAGAGATTTCACCTGTCATAAGCCCACATTTCACATGACAAAAAAGGTATTATTAACTTGAGATTACCATTTCAAATGTCAAACCTGTGAAGGACATCTAAGACTTCCCATGACTTATTTCTGTTCCCTAGTTTTAATTCAGTTATATCTGTTCCCATCCCTCTTATCCTATTTCTTGACTCTACTTCTAAATACTCTTCTCCTTCAGCACTTTCAGATATCAAGTAAAAATAAAGCAAGATATATGAACATCAAATTTAGATAATATTTCCTACAGTAAATAAATAAGATAAAATTAATAGAAATAAATATTGGAAGACAATGTGAACATTATCATTTGCTGTATACCATATAAGTATATCAGGCTTCCCTGGTGGCTCAGATGGTAAAGCGTCTGTCTGCAATGCGGAAGACCAGGGTTCGATCCCTGGGTCAGGAAGATCCCTGGAGAAGGAAATGGCAACCCACTCCAGTATCCTTGCCTGGAGAATCCCATGGATAGAGGAGCTGGATAGGCTACAGTCTACAGGGTCGCAAAGAGTTGGACACAACTGAGCGACTTCACTTAACTATAGCAATTCTATAAAATCTTCAAATTCAAAATATATTTTTAGTGTCTGCTTGCTGAATACATCTATCATAATGCTTCTGCTCTGAAAAATGAAAAGTTTTATCATTTTTTTAGCTAACAAATATATTTAAACCATTGAATCTTAGATTTTGCATTGCATGTAAATACAAAAGTATACAAATGAGTATGTAAATATACAGGCCAATTTTTGAGTTTACAAATTGCTATCTTCTATATATTTCTTAAGATATATTATTAGAGGTACTTTATATTCATAAATGGGGCTTCCCTTGTAGCTCAGATGGTAAAGAATCTGCCTTCAATGCAGGAGATCCAGGTTTGATCCCTGGGTTGGGAAGATCCTCTAGAAAAGGGAATGGCAACCCACTCCAGTATTCTTGCCAGCAAAATCCCATGGACAGAGGATCCTGGCAGGCTATAGTCCATGGGGTTGCAAAGAGTCAGAAATGACTGAGCAGTCGACACACATATTCATAAAGTATACTTTACTAAACACACTAAAAAAAACACATTATCAAAATTAAGATAACTCTCCCTATAAAATATAGTCATTGAAGACATGAGTGATTGAATATACAAATGAATGGATATCAAGTTTGTATTATGAACTGAGAACAGAAGCACTATCTTGTTTTCAAAAATTTAACAAAAGCTAGAGTCCTAGCAAGTAGATAGTGTTATTGAAAGAGGAAGGCCTCTTGTCCTTCCCCAAATTCACAATAATATGATTTAAGTGTCTATCTCATTTGTACTTGGACTTATAAATTAAGAGACACTCTTACTCATATTGTAAAATATAGTAATGTTCAGTCACTAAGTCTTGTCTGACTTTTTGTGACCCCATGGACTGCAGCACACCAGGCCTCCCTATGCCTCACCATCTCCCGGGGTTGATCTAAGTTCATGTCCATCGAATGGGTGATGCTATCCAACCATCACATCTCATGAACCTTTATCAGCAAAGTGATGGCTTTGCTTTTTATGTTGTTTGATGAAGTCATAATTATTTATTTGCCTTCTAAAAGCCTTGTCTGCCTACCTGAAAAATGTGTATATATCCAGAAGGCCAAATAATAATTTATCTTTGTGTTCCAATCCCCTATTATTAAGCAAAAATGCAATGCAATTATTTTCATTATATCAAACATTAACCTTTGTGCTATGCATTGGTCATCTTTATGCTGAGTGATCACACCATCATGGTTATCTGGGTCATTAAGATCTTTTTTGTATAGTCCTTCTGTGTATTCTTGCCATAAAGAAGGCTGAGTACTAAAGAACTGATGCTTTCAAACTGTGGTGTTGGGAAGACTCTTGAGAGGCCCTTGGACTGCAAGGAGATCCAACCAGTCCATCCTAAAGGAAATCATCACTGAATATTCATTGGAAGGACTGATGCTGAAGCTCCGATACTTTGGCCACCTGATGCAAAGAGCTGACTCATTGGAAAAGACCCTGCTGCTGGGAAAGATTGAAGTCAGGAGAAGGGGATAACAGAGGGTGAGATGGTTGGGTGGCATCAGTGATTCAATGGACATGAGATTGAGCAAACTCAGAAGGTGGTGAAGGACAGGGAAGCCTGGCATACTGCAGTCCATGGAGTTGCAAAGAGTCAGACACGACTGAGTGACTGAACAACAACGTGCTGCAGAAAACACTTTGTGGCAAAACATGATAGCAAGCAAAACGTCAGAGCAGAGGAGGTCAGTACCAATTTCACCATCTAAGTGTTTAGCATTTTCCTCTATATAAAATATTGCTGCAAAATATTTCATTAGCACACTTAGTCATTTAATATTTCCATTGAATAACTATTAAAACAATTTAAAAAAACCTACAGTATGGATAATTACATGATTATATAGATAATTTATAAAAAGCTTATATAAACAGCTTTTTATATAAATATTTATATTTATATAAATATTTATATTTATATAAATATAAACAATATAAATATTTTCAAGACAGTCAAATTACTTCAACCACTTGACCATGTATATGTTTCTATTATGTTCATGATGCATGTCTTTACTATTTGATGCCAGAGAAGTATTTTATCTCCTTTGTAAATCAAGAGGTGAATATTTCTTAGGGGAGATAAGGAATTACATTGCAATAATTATGGTATGAGAGTTCATAGATGATAAAGTTTGTCCCAATACTATGGAATACAATAGAATGTTTAGTGTAGGAAGAGCTAAACTAGGACGATTGCATGTGCTAATATAAACATGCCAAATGAATCCAGTGAACAGAATTCAGACCACTTATACTTCCCTTTTTTTCAGAATTACCCTGACACAATTTCACCCCCATTAAATCAGAATAAGAAATACAACAGTTTGATCCAAGTTTAGCAATTGATCCTATATACAGAAATCATATGTTTTGTCCCACAGTCATTGTAACTAAGACCAGGTATGTGTGCTTAGTTGCTCAGTCATGTCCGACTCCTTGCGGCCCCATGGACTGTAGGCCTCTTTGCTCCTCTGTCCATGGGTATTGTCCAGGCAAGAATACTGGAGTGGGTTTCCATGTCCCCCTTCAGGGAATCTTCCCAACCCAGGAATCAAATGGGTTCTCCTGTATTGCAGGAGGATTATTTACCAGCTAAGGTACCAGGGAAGCCCAAATTCAATTAAGAAGCTATCCATTCCTGCTGGTGAGGTCTAATTGCAGCCTGACTTTAGTCCTACCTGAGAAATAGAAATTCAATTATCCTTGGCTGTCATAATATCCCACAGAATGTTACCGTGACATATCCTGCTTTTTGATTCCTTTAACTAACAAAAGGTAATTTCTATTGTTTGTCACCAAAAGAATCTTTAATACACCAAGGTCCTGAAGAGATAAGAAAGTCATACTTGTGGACGCTAAAGGAAATTTTTTTGAGAGGAAAGGAAATGAATGTTTTAATTGTATGTCATACATAATACATAAAGATATATCGGGGGTTGTTACATAAAATCACTAGAATTTATTTTTAATTAATTGAGATATGTATCCATTCAACAAATATTTATCAATTATTTGTATATTTTGGGGTCTTCCCTTGTGGCTCAGCTGATAAAGAATCTGCCTGCAATGCAGGAGACCCGGTTTCAATCCCTAGGTAGGAAAGATACCCTGGAGAAGAGAAAGGCTACCCATTCAAGTATTCTGGCCTGGAGAATTCCATAGACTGTATAGTCCACGGGGTCACAAAGAGTCCGACACGACTGAGCCACTTTCACTTTCTTTCTTTCGTATTTTGGGCCCTACAGATGTTATGGTAAGAATGGAATCAGAACTAGTTTCTGAGTACAAACAGTTTATATGTTGTCCTGCATATAGCAAATTGAAGTAGAAGAGATATGGTTTATTACCAAAAGAATATTTAAATGCCATATGCAAATACAGTGGCACATTACCTTAGTTCATTCAGTTCAGTTCAGTCGCTCAGTCATGTCCAACTCTTCACGACCCCATGAATCGCAGCACGCCAGGCCTCCCTGTCCATCACCAACTCCCGGAGTTCACTCAGACTCACGTCCATCGAGTCAGTGATGCCATCCACCCATCTCATCCTCTGTCATCCCTTCCTCCTTCTGCCCCCAATCCCTCCCAGCATCAGAGTCTTTTCCAATGAATCAACTCTTCACATGAGGTGGCCCAAGTACTGGAGTTTCAGCTTCAGCATCATTCCCTCCAAAGAAATCCCAGAGTTGATCTCCTTCAGAATGGACTGGTTGGATCTCCTTGAAGTCCAAAGGACTCTCAAGAGTCTTCTCCAACACCACAGTTCAAAAGCATCCATTCTTCGGTGCTCAGCCTTCTTCACAGTCCAACTCTCACATCCATACATGACCGCAGGAAAAACCATAGCCTTGACTAGATGGGCCTTTGTTGGCAAAGTAATGTCTCTGCTTTTGAATATGCTATCTAGGTTGGTCATAACTTTTCTTCCAAGGAGTAAGAGTCTTTTAATTTCATGGCTGCAGTCACCATCTGCAGTGATTTTGGAGCCCAGAAAAATAAAGTCTGACACTGTTTCCACTGTTTCCCCATCTATTTCCCATGAAGTGATGGGACCAGATGCTATGATCTTTGTTTTCTGAATGTTGAGCTTTAAGCCAACTATTTCACTCTCCTCTTTCACTTTCATCAAGAGGCTTTGTAGTTCCTCTTCACTTTCTGCCATAAGGGTGGTGTCATCTGCATATCCAAGCTTATTGATATTTCTCCCGGCAATCTTGATTCCAGCTTTTGTTTCTTCCAGTCCAGTGTTTCTCATGATGTACTCTGCATATAAGTTAAATAAGCAGGATGATAATATACAGCCTTAACACACTCTTTTCCTATTTGGAACCAGTCTGTTCCATGTCCAGTTCTAACTGTTGCTTCCTAACCTGCATACAGATTTCTCAAGATGCAGGTCAGGTGGTCTGGTATTCCCATCTCTTTCAGAATTTTCCACAGTTTCTTGTGATCCACACAGTCAAAGGCTTTGGCATAGCCAATAAAGCAGAAATAGATGTTTTTCTGGAACTCTCTTGCTTTTTCCATGATCCAGCGGATGTTGGCAATTTGATCTCTGGTTCCTCTGCCTTTTCTAAAACCAGCTTGAACATCAGGAAGTTCACAATTCACATATTGCTGAAGCCTGGCTTGGAGAATTTTGAGTATTACTTTACTAGCATGTGAGTGCAATTGTGCGGTAGCTTGAGCATTCTTTGGAATTGCCTTTCTTTGGGATTGGAATGAAAACTGACCTTTTCCAGTCCTGTGGCCACTGCTGAGTTTTCCAAATTTGCTGGCATATTGAGTGTAGCACTTTCACAGCATCATCTTTCAGGATTTGGAATAGCTCCACTGGAATTCCATCACTTCCACTAGCTTTGTTTGTAGTGATGCTTTCTAAGGCCGACTTGACTTCACATTCCAGGATGTCTGGCTCTAGGTCAGTAATCACACCATTGTGATTATCTGGGTCATGAAGATCTTTTTTGTACAGTTCTTCTGGGTGTTCTTGCCACCTCTTCTTAATATCTTCTACTTCTGTTAGGTCCATACCATTTCTGTCCTTTATAGAGCCCATCTTTGCATGAAATATCCCCTTGGTACCCCTAATTTTCTTGAAGAGATCTCTAGTCTTTCCCATTCTGTTGTTTTCCTCTATTCCTTTGCATTGATCACTGAGGAAAGCTTTCTTATCTCTTTTTGCTATTCTTTGGAATTCTGCATTCAGATCCTTATATCTTTCCTTTTCTCCTTTGCTTTTCACTTCTCTTCTTTTCACAGCTATTTGTTAAGGACTCCCCAGACAGTCATTTTGCTTTTTTGCATTTCTTTTCCATGGGGATGGTCTTGATCCCTGTCTCCTGTACAATGTCATGAACCTCATTCCATAGTTCATCAGGCACTCTATCAGATCTAGGCGCTTAAATCTATTTCTCACTTCTACAGTATAATCATAAGGGATTTGATTTAGGTCATACCTGAATGGTCTAGTCGTTTTCCCTACTTTTTTCAATTTAAGTCTGAATTTGGTAATAAGGAGTTCATGATCTGAGCCACAGTCAGCTCCTGGTCTTGTTTTTGCTGACTGTATAGACCTTCTCCATCTTTGGCTGCAAAGAATATAATCAATCTGATTTCAGTGTTGACCATCTGGTGATGTCCATGTGTAGAGTCTTCTCTTGTGTTGTTGGAAGAGGGTGTTTGCTATGACCAGTGCATTTTCTTGGTGAGACTCTATTAGTCTTTGCTCTGCTTCATTCTGTATTCCAAGGCCAAATTTGCCTGTTACTCCAGGTGATTCTTGATTTCCTACTTTTGCATTCCAGTCCCCTATAATGAAAAGGACATTATTTTTGGGTGTTAGTTCTAAAAGGTCTTGTAGGTCTTCATAGAACCGTTCAACTTCAGCTTCTTCAGCATTAGTGGTTGGGGCATAGACTTGGATTACTGTGATATTGAATGGTTTGCCTTGTATGTTGAAATAATTCTCAGTGGTACTTGAGCAGTTCCTTGTTAGCTTCCTCTTTACCCAATATCAGGAAGATGACATTTAGAAATACACATTTTTAAAGCTTTATTCATTGTGTAGGTGTTGCAGGAATAAATCTGTCCAAATTGATTTATACTTGACATTTAAACCTGTATCTCAATCCTTTACTCCCCTGTTCCTTGTTGCTTTATTACGCTTGGATGATTTAGGTTGGGCACAGAGTCATAGCACTCACAACCTTTTTTTTTTATTTTATTTTTTATTTTTTTTCAGAGTCCATAAGACTGTTCTATACATCAGTGTCTCTTTTGCTGTCTCGTATACAGGGTTATCGTTACCATCTTTCTAAATTCCATATATTTGTGTTAATATACTGTATTGGTGTTTTTCCTTCTGGCTTACTTCACTCTGTATAATAGGCTCCAGTTTCAGCCACCTCATTAGAACTGATTCAAATGTATTTTTTTTAATGGCTGAGTAATACTCCATTGTGTATATGTACCACAGCTTTCTTATCCATTCATCTGCTGATGGACATCTAGGTTGCTTCCATGTCCTGGCTATTATAAACAGTGCTGCGATGAACATTGGGGTACACGTGTCTCTTTCCCTTCTGGTTTCCTCAGTGTGTATGCCCAGCAGTGGGATCATAAGGCAGTTCTATTTCCAGTTTTTAAAGGAATCTCCACACTATTCTCCATAGTGGCTGTACTAGTTTGCATTCCCACCAACAGTGTAAGAGGGTTCCCTTTTCTCCACACCCTCTCCAGCATTTATTATTTGTAGACTTTTGGATCGCAGCCATTCTGACTGGTGTGAAATGGTACCTCATAGTGGTCTTGATTTGCATTTCTCTGATAATGAGTGATGGTGAGCATCTTTTCATGTGTTTGTTAGCCATCTGTATGTCTTCTTTGGAGAAATGTCTATTTAGATCTTTGGCCCATTTTTTGATTGGGTCATTTATTTTTCTGGAGTTGAGCTTGTAGGTGTTGCTTGTATATTTTTGAGATTAGTTGTTTGTCGGTTGCTTCATTTGCTATTATTTTCTCCCATTCTGAAGGCTGTCTTTTCACCTTGCTAATAGTTTCCTTTGATGTGCAGAAGCTTTTAAGGTTAATTAGGTCCCATTTGTTTATTTTTGCTTTTATTTCCAATATTGTGGGAGGTGGGTCATAGAGGATCCTGCTGTGATGTATGTCAGAGAGTGTTCTGCCTATGTTCTCCTCTAGGAGTTTTATAGTTTCTGGTCTTACGTTGAGATCTTTAATCCATTTTGAGTTTATTTTTGTATATGGTGTTAGAAAGTGTTCTAGTTTCATTCTTTTACAAGTGGTTGACCAGATTTCCCAGCACCACTTGTTCAAGAGATTGTCTTTAATCCATTGTATATTCTTGCCTCCTTTGTCAAAGATAAGGTGTCCATATGTGCGTGGATTTATCTCTGGGCTTTCTATTTTGTTCCATTGATCTATATTTCTGTCTTTGTGCCAGTACCATACTGTCTTGATGACTGTGGCTTTGTAGTATAGCCTGAAGGCAGGTAGGTTGATTCCTCCAGATCCATTCTTCTTTCTCAAGATCGCTTTGGCTATTCGAGGTTTTTTGTATTTCCATACAAATTGTGAAATTATTTGTTCTAGCTCTGTGAAGAATACTGTTGGTAGCTTGATAGGGATTGCATTGAATCTATAAATTGCTTTGGGTAGTATACTCATTTTCACAATATTGATTCTTCCAATCCATGAACATGGTATATTTCTCCATCTATTAGTGTCCTCTTTGATTTCTTTCACCAGTGTTTTATAGTTTTCTATATATAGGTCTTTAGTTTCTTTAGGTAGATATATTCCTAAGTATTTTATTCTTTTCGTTGCAATGGTGAATGGAATTGTTTCCTTAATTTCTCTTTCTGTTTTCTCATTATTAGTGTATAGGAATGCAAGGGATTTCTGTGTACAACCTTTTGTCTTTACCCCATAAACAATGGGGTTCATGGTAGGTAGCACCAGTTAGTACAGATTTGCCAGGAGGATAAGGACATGCTTGGGTACATGGTGTCCAAAGCGATGGGTAAAGAAGGAAAAGAAGGCCAGAGTGTAGAATATCAGGATGACACATGTATGAGCTCCACAAGTTCCAAAGGCCTTTGTCCGGGCTTCCCTAGAAGGCAGTTGCAAGACTGTTCTCAAGATTAACCAGTAGGACAGGAAGATAAGGACAAAGTCCAGTCCTGTGGTGAGGAGAGCAGCAGTGAGCCCATAAATGCTATTAGGGACAATGCTATTGCAAGCCAATTTGGCAATGCCCATGTTCTCACAATAAGTGTGGTGAATGATGTTGCTCTGGCAGAAGTCCAGGCGGAGAATAAGTAGGACGCCAGGGCTGACCACAGCCAGACCACTTCAAGCCACCAGAGCCAGGACCATTTTGCTCATGAGAGAGCCTGTAAGTAGGGTGCTATAATGGAGTGGTGCACAGATAGCCACATAGCGGTCAAAAGCCATGGCCAGTAGGACAGCAGATTCAGAGAGAAACAGAGCATGAACATAAAACATCTGCGTGAGACAGGCAGAGAATGTTGATATGGAAGGGCCCTGACAAAAGATAAGGAGCATTTTGGGCACTGTGACGGTACAAAGTAGAACATGATTGAGAGCTAGTATGGCCAGGAAGAGATACATGGGTTCATGGAGGCTTCTGTCCCAGATCACCATCACCATAACCAGGCCATTGCCTGTCACAGCCAAATGGTACATGAAGCTGAAAGGGATGGAAATCCAAATTTGGAAGTCTTCTAATCCTGGGACGCCAGTCAGCAAGAAGGCAGTGAGGGGAGGGGATGTATGTTGATGTTGTTGTAGAGAAGTGGCCTAAGTCTTTTATGTGAAAAATAGAAGGAAAAGAGCCAGAGTAAATAACTGCAAAAAAGAGCATTTATTCCTTCAGCTTAGTCAAATCTGAACCATTAATTTTGGCATGATAATGGACGAAAGCAAAGTAATGAAAAAAAAAAAAAAAAAGAATGATCATGGGCAAACCAGTTCCTTTTTATGGAACATTTTTTATCTGTGAAAAAAATTTGTGAATCAAAAAAGAGTTGAGTTGAATTTTTGTAATGCCAGTTGTTATAACTATACAATTTATGCATGTCATTTGAACCTTTAACAGTTCTGTGTATATAGTGTTTCCCTCTAATTTGGTAATAAATTCTTAAATACTGAAAAGGTAATTTTTCTCTCTCCTTTGTCTTGGTGACACTGAATAGAAGATTGGAGAGAATTAATATTCTATTCTTCAGTGGACAAATTTAATGGGAGGAGATGGGTTGGATGGTAGACTGATAAAGAAAGAATTGAAGGCAGCATGAAAGGTTGAATTCTTATTTTCCATCCTGAGGGTATGAGGTATTTCCCTTGGTTTAAGTTTTCCCACAATTAAAAAAAAAAAAAGAAGATTTACTCATGTGTCCTTCATCTTAACTCTTGATGATAATGTTCATATTAACATGCCATTTAAACTGCTGTGCAAAAGTTGTAGTGTTATCTATACCATCATAACACTAGCTCTCAAGATACAAGAAATGGTTCAGAGAACACAAACAAAGTACTGAATGATCTTACTAGAGCAAGTAGATCACTGAAAAAAGTCAAAGCACACTGTTATTCAGTACCTAGAAGGCAGTGGCAACCCACTGCAGTAGTCTTGCCTGGAAAATCCCATGGATGGAGGAGCCTGGTGGGCTGCAGTCCATGGGATTGCGAAGAGTTGGACACGACTGAACGACTTCACTTTCACTTTTCCCTTTCATGCATTGGAGAAGGAAATGGCAACCCACTCCAGTGTTTTTGCCTGGAGAATCCCAAGGACGGGCGAGCCTGGTGGGCTGCCGTCTATGGAGTCACACAGAGTCAGACACGACTGAAGTGACTTAGCAGCAGTAGTAGCATTATTGAAAGAAATTTCCAAACAGTAGAGTGACTGCAATCTTTTATTCACAAATAAAAGATTAAGACATAATTTCAGCTACTTTTCTTTAGTAGTAGCAGTTCTTGCTCTTAATATATCAAAAATTATAAAGTAGATTTTCAAAAATCCCTCATTTGAAATTATCCATTATTCAGATCCATAGAACATAAATTCAGTTGGTCATGTTTGTAGCCCAAAGCGGTACATTTGGTAAAAGCATCATATACATAAATCAACACTTTCTGACTGCAACTCTTAGCATGTTTAAAGTGATGGATAATAAACAATATTCCATCTAAAAAGAAGAAGAACAACAACAAAAATCTGGGATCTACCCATGCTTCACTCTCATGTGAGGCTGTCACACCATTTAGCAGATGGAAAACTACCCTGCATTTCAAGATACCTGACAATCCTCTCTTGAGTTAACTGAAATCCTTTTCACATTACCTGAATCCTTATGAAGGACGTAGGGCACATTACCAAATTATCAACATAAATTTATCCTCCTCTCTCTCTCTCTCTCTCTCTCCCTCCTTTCATGAAATTCAGGTGAGGAAGAAAAAACAAAACTTCTCATCAAGAGGCAAACACACAGATTAGGTAAAGGAGCTTTTAATGAAAACTCCAAGAAAGGATATTTTGAATGGTTGTTTCATTAAAACTGTGGAGGTATATCCATAATTTTATTAACTTCACTAGACTGAAGCTTTCCTTCTTTTTTGTGGCTATGTCCTAGTAGTGCCTGGCTTTGCTGTATAACACACACAGAAAATATCAGCGTGTTTACATGCAAGACATATCAGATACCAGCATAGGAATGGACAGTACAACAGATCTGGTAAAAATAATAATTTCAAATTTGTATCCAGCCTTATTATGTGCTAAGTGTTCCCTAAAATCTGTTCTAACCACTTTACATGGATTGTCTAATTAAATGATCACAAATGCCTGATAAACTAGTTATTATTGGTATCCCAGTTTTACATTGAACGGAACTCAGACATTGGAGGACTTTCTCAAGGTCACATCACTAATGAGTATGTAAAGCCTGCTATAAAATCCCGGGATCCTAATGACAGAATTCACAGTTATAACCACGAAACTGTTCTAATTTACCTTTCAGATGCATGGTTTTTCTAAATGATTGGAACATAAAAAAAGACAGTGTTAAATATACTCTTTGTATATTCACAGTGGTATTGACAGGTCATAGACAAAAAGAAATGTCTAGCTTATAAGGATACAGAAAAATAAATATATTTATAGGTTTATCTGTATTGTGCATAGATATCCATGAAAACAGACCAGGGAATAACCTCTGGGCTGAGAAGTCTTTTGGGTATTTTACATGCTGAGTGACTCCTTTTATAACTGAAACCCACAGTTAGTATTTGGATTAGCTGACTAAGCTTTCCTTTCATACTTGGGAAATTAGGTTTTCCAGTTTTAAACTGCATTTGATAATTTCTACCCCAGAGCCACTTCTGAGCAACAGCTCTGCCATTTTGCCAGCTTAATATTCAAGCCTGAAATAATACAAAAACAACAACAACAACACACACACACACACACACACACACACACTCAGAGGGTTTCCTATTGCTTGACTTCTCTGCAACCTAAGCTTCCCTGGGGCTTCCCTGGTGGCTCAGCTGGTAAAGAATCCACCTTCAATGCAGGAGATCTGGATTCCATCCCTGGGTTGGGAAGATCCCCTGGAGAAAGGAATGGCTACCCACTCCAGTATTCTGGCCTGGGGAATTCCATGGTATTGTCCATGGAGTTGCAAAAAGTTAGGCGCGAGGGTTTCTCTGGTGGCTCAGCTGGTAAAGCATCCTCCTGCAATGTAGGAGACCTGTGTTTGATCCCTGGATTGGGAAGACCCCTGGAGAAGAGAATGGCTACCCACTCCAGTATTCTGGCCTGGAAAATTTCATGGATTACATATAGTCCGTGTGGTTGCAAAGAGTCGGATAATGACTGAGCGACTTTCACTTTCATTACTTTCACAACAAAGACAAAATATATGTCTGTACATTACCACTTGTTCTTTATCAGCATGTGTTAACATTTCACTGAGGTGAAAGTATGATAGAATATTTGAAGAACTCTCATTTTTCAAATGAAGCTTTCAAAAATTCATATATATTACCTTTTAGAGCAGTTTTAGATTTTCAGAAAATATGAGAATCTGCAGTTTATGTATGTCCCCCATACCCTATCCACCCAGCTCTGTCTTAATCTTAACCTCTTACATTAGTGTGATACATTTGTTACAATTGAAGAGCCAATATAGACACTTTATTAACTACAATCCATAGTTTATACATTAGGATTCACTCTTTGTGTTATATATTCTTTGAGTCTTGACAAATGTATAATGACATGCATCTGCCATTACAGCATCATACAAAATAGTTTCACTGTCCTACGGATCCCCTGTGTTCTATCTACTTATCCTTCCTTCCCTTTAACCCCTCTGACAACCACTGATCTTTTTCATTCTCTATAGCTTTTTTCCCCCCACAATGTTCTGTAGTTGATTGGAATCATACTGTACTGTGGGCTTTTCATATAGGCTTCTTCCACTTAGCAATATACACTTAAATTTCTCCCATATCTTTTATGGCTTGATTAACTCACTTATTTTTATTCCTGAATGACATTCCACTGTATCGGTATACCAGAATTTATCCATTTATCTAGAGAAAAATATCTGGTCTTCATTTCTTTAAAAAATATTGTGTAAGGAATTTTCTTTGTAGATAGATAAGTAGGAGAAGGAGAGATTGCACCTATCTGGTTTGGGAACTGATCTCAACTTATTGCCCTTTAATAGAAGTTTCATTATTAGTTTCAGCCTGTTTCCTCATGGTGTTCTATGAAGAGACTGTGTTTTGGAATGAAAGAGTGTGTGTATCTGCTCAGTTGTGTCCTACTCTTTGTGACCCTATGGACTGTAGCCCACCAGGCCCCTCTGTCCATGGGACTTTCCTGGTGAGAATACTGGAGTGAGTTGCCATTTCCTTCTCCAAGAATGTAAGAGGCAAGTACTCTAATCATAGCTCTAGGTCTGAGAATGGATAGTCCTCTGAGGCTTAATTTTATCTTCTGTAAATGGGGTATAATAAACCATATCCACTTTGGGGCTATACTCACAATATGACAAAAGTGAAACATTTAGCAAAGTATGCAGATGCATTGTAATTTGTTAACAAAATATAACTGGTTTTTTTTTCTTATTATCCTTAATATCCTAGCAAGCCATGTTTTTAATCACCGGATTCATTAATCCTTGCAGCTAGATAATATAATGTCAGCTAGGCCACTAAGTGAGGACAACAGAAGGCTGCATTTTATCTATTATGAGGAAGTAATTGGCTGGGCAGTTGGTTAGTTTCGCCTCTCTAAGATATCTAGACCACTCACAAATATCTGAGTCTTGACCCTTGGAACTATGTACAATGTGATCTTGTCTACAAACCAGCTCAAATGTGATTATTTCTGAGATGATCCTGAATATCAAGTTCATCCAGATCCATTATTTTGAGGATTGCAGGCAGTCTTAGCTGGGTTCTCTACTCAGAATCTCTAAGGCTGCTGTCAGTGTGTCTGCTGGGCTGCATTTTCATCTACAGACACTACTTTTCTTCCCCCCTTCCTCCTTCACTTCCCTCATTTCTTTTATTTCTTTCACCAACTTTAAGATTTCCTTTCATATCTCAGACATAATGATACATGGTGGTCTGTTCCATCATACATCTGAGTGGTCTGTTCCATCATACATCTGAGAGACTCTCCCTGACTAACCTTCAAGGCTAATTAAAACTGTTACAATTTATATCCTTTATAGAATTGACTTTTATATGTAACTCATCAGTATTTGATATTTATTTCTCTACTTTCTATTTCCAAAGACATAAGAAGCTATCCCTGAAGCAGTTTTCCCCCTACAGCTCTATATAGGAATACAGTAAGTATTCAATACGTATACTATTTCCCTGCTGAGAGCTGAAGAGTTGCTACCATGACTACGACTTTTTATGCCCTTTTGGACATGAAAGTTTAAACCATGTCCATCCTTCCTCAGAATATCTTGTGCTGTGCTAAGAGAAAATATGGCATGATTTATACACAATACGTTTTTTTTCTTTTTTAAAAAATTTATTTATTTTTTAATTGAAGGATAATTGCTTTACAGGATTTTGTTGTTTTCTGTCAAACCTCAACATGAATCAGCCATAGGTATAAATATATCCTCTTCCTTTTGAACTTTCCTCTCATCCCCCTCCCCATCCCACCCCTCTAGGTTGATACAGAGCCCATGTTTGAGTTCCCTGAGACATAGAGCAAATTCCCATTGGCTATCTATTTTATCTATGGTAATGTAAGTTTCCATGTTACTCTCTCCATACATCTCACCTCTTTTCCTGTCTCCCTATGTCCATAAGTATTTTCAATCTATATTCCATGGAAATGGGGCTGGTATTCAACAGGAAACAGCATAATGCTGGCTATGCTGGCTGTTAAAATCATGACATAAATAGGTAGTCATTGTCACAACCTCCCAATCCCTTTACCTTAGACTTGCCCCAGAAATTTCCATCTTTCATACCATCTAGCAACTGGAGCGTTAATGTCTTCCTGCACCCGGCTCGTCCTCTGCAGCAGTGTCTCTTGCCCGCCCTTCATTAATTCATCTCTACCATGCAACAACCAGTATCCGCTCTGCCTTTGTCAATTAGCTGACGGGAGGATCATGGGGAAGGAAATGGCTGGAAACTTGCTTTACAAACTGAGAAATACAAAGACCAGGGAACATTACGTTTTTAAAAATTCCTAAAGTGTTGTTAAATTTCACTCACATCTTTAAAAATCATTATAAATAAATGGCATTAAAATTTGTTAATCCAAACTTCCCAAAGAATGCAAAATAACAAATGATCCAATGGAGACTCTTTACATCATAGGTCATTGAATCAGTCAGTTCAGTCGCTCAGTCGTGTCCGACTCTTTGTGACCCCATGAATCGCAGCACGTCAGGCCTCCCTGTCCATCACCATCACAGGTCATTGGAAAAATACAAATATAAATAACAGTGAGATACTACTTCATACCCATTAGAATGCCTATAATCATGAAGACAGAAAAGTATTGGTAACTATGAAAAAAACTGAAATACTCATTGCTGCTATGAATATAGAAGAGTGAAGCCAACTTGGAAAAATACATTGACAGTTTTTTAAAATATTAAACAGAGTGATCACACAGTTCACAATTCCACCTCTAGGTATCTAACCAAGAGAAATTAAAAGACACATTCACATGGACTTGTGTATTAATTTTACTAGGAGTATTATTCATAATTGTCCCAGTGGGGAAGTGACCCATTGTCCATCAACTGGTGAATGGATAAATAAGATGTGGTCTACCCCCAAAATTAAATGCTTCTTGTTGATATAAAAAAGAACAAAGTATTAACATATATTATAACATGGATGAACTTCAAATACATTACAGTAGGTAAAAGAAACTAGAGACCAAAGACCAGCTATTATATGTTTTTATTTATATGAAATATCCAGTAAAGGTAATATATGGAGTCAGAAAGTGGATAAGTGGTTACCTAGGCTTGAGGATGAGAATGGAAAGTTACTGCTAATGGACAAGTGGTTCATTTTGGGAATGATGGAAATATCTTAAAATTAGTGTGGTAATAGTTGAATATTTACATAGATTCTTAATTATTTCTTTAAGTTAAATTCCTAAGAAGTGAACTCTGGGTCAAATGTCTGCATTTTTTAAGACTTTGGACACATGGTGCCAAATTCTTCTCTAGAAGTGTTGCCTCCAGGGCTACTGCCCCCATCAGCTCACTTGTGTGTGATTTTTGTAAACAAGTAAATATGCATTATGATATAATGGACAGTAGGCAAGACAGAGGAGAAGGAAATGGCAACCCACTCCAGTATTCTTGCCTAGAGAATCCTATGGACAGAGGAGCCTGGTGGGCTACTGCCTATGGGGTCGCATACAGTCAGACATGACTGAAGCGACTTAGCATGCATGCATGCACTGGAGAAGGAAATGGCAACCTACTGCAGTATTTTTACCTGGAGAATCCCAGGGACAGAGGAGCCTGGTGGGCTGCCGTCTATGGAGTCGCACAGTCGGACACGACTGAAATGACTTAGCAGCAGCAATAGTTGAATAAGTCTTTCAATAAAGTAAAATGCATCAAAATGTACAATTAAAATGGATGTATTTTGTGGCATAGGTATCTCAATTTTGTTGTCCAGTAGTGTCTGACTTTTTGTGATCCCATGAGGATCGCCAGGCTCCTCTGTCCTCCACTGTCTCTTGGAGTTTTCTCAGATTCATGTCCTTTGAGTCAGTGATGTTATAGAAGGAGCAAGTGTCTTTCAATATAATAGCTATAGTCACTGTCCACAGTGATTTTGGAGCCCCCCCAAATAAAATCTGTACAACTTCCACTTTTTCCCCTTCTATTTGCCATGAAGTGATGGGATCAGATGCCATGATCTTTATCATGCATGAAATTTTGCTTTGATATCCCCAGTTTTCTTGAGGAGATCTCTAGTCTTTCCCAGTCTATTGTTTTCCTCTATTTCTTTGCATTGTTCACTTAAGAAGGCCTTCTAAGAAGGCCTCTCTTCTTTCTATTCTCTGTAACTCTGCATTCATTTGAGTATATCTTTCTCTTTCTTCCCTGCTTTTCACTTCTCTTTTCTCAACTGTTTGTAAAGCCTCCTCAGACAATCACTTTGCCTTCTTGCATTTCCTTTTATTTCATGTGCTTTTGGTCACTGCCTCCTATACAGTGCTTTGAAATGCTGTCCATTGTTCTTCAGGCACTCTGTCTACCAGATCTAATCCTTTAAATCTATTCATCACTTCTACTGTATAATCATAAAGGATTTTATATAGGTCATACTTGAATGACCTCGTGGTTTTCTCTACTTTCTTCAATTTAAGCCTGATTTTTGCAATAAGTAGCTGATGATCCGAGCCACAGTCAGCTCCAGGTCTTGTTCTTGCTGACTGTATAGAGCTTCTAAATCTTGGAGTGCAAAAATATAATCAATCTCAATAAAGCAGTTTTAAAACTTAGTGGAGAAGACATAGGAAATAAATAATCAATGTTGCTATTATTGACAATAAAATTGTGTTACATTTACAAAATTTGCAAAGTAGAAAGCTACTAGATAGTAGCTGTCCAAAAAATATCTAGTGTTAAACAAATAAGGAATCAGGATGGGTATGATAAGTACTAGTATAATGATTAATACATAAATGATAATAACATAGAGATGCTAATGCACTAAGATGTTATCAAGTATCATATATGAATGTATAAAATTGAGAGAAGAAAGTTAAGAGATGTTATAGAGATGTTATCTTAATAGTGATTTTAAACAAAAGGATTCCGAGGTTGGGAAGATCCCCTGGAGGAGGAAATGGCAACCTACTCCAATAGTCTTGCCTGGGAAATCCTACTGTTCATGGCATATCGAAGAGTCAGACACAACCGAACAACTAACACTTTCCCTTTCAGGTGTCATCTAAGTCAGAGAAGAGTAATAACCATTCTTGCGTAAATACCTCACTTAGAAAGGGAACAGAATAATTTCCATTGGTTTACATAGTGATAAAGGGGTACTGGTTTGATAATTGCAAAATTTTAAGGGTTCCTTCCTGCTTACAAGCACCAGATGGCAGTGTCCCCTCATGTATGGATCTCAAATGACATAATAGCAAAGTTTTTTCCTTCTAGTTATTTTCCGATATAGTTGACATACATACCTGCCTACTCAGTCGTGCCCAATTCTTTGCAACTTCATGGACTGTAGCCTGCCAGTCTCCTCTATCCATGACATTTCTCAGGCAAAAGTACTGGAGTGGGTTGTCATTCCCTTCTCCAGGTAATCTTCCTGACCAAGGGATTTAACCGTCATCTCCTGTGTCTCCTGCATTGGAAGCAGGTATTCTCTAGGACCGGCATAATCTCCAGGAACTGCCAATTCTGTTTACTTTTTAGTTCTGTAGTCCCCTTATTTTATTTTATAGTCTTAGTATTCATAGTTATTTTATTCCACCAAGTATTTATTCAGTTGGAACCCTCCTGTCTCCCATTGTATATATAAACTCAGCGGCCAGAAGAGGTAGGGTCAGGATTTCCTGTAATTTTTCCACTTTTGTCTCTGTTAGGCGTTCTTCTGTTCTTGTGGAAAATCCTGCTGTCTCATCCTGAACACCATTGCCTGAACTTAAATCTAGAATTTACTACATAAGAATCTGTGATTTGGGCATTTACTTACCTTTTCAATTTTATAGCTCCCTCAGAGCATTGATACCATTGAAGACTTCATTTGTTAATCTGTGCTTTTAATTTTCAATTATACCATTTTCATTTGAATTTTTAAAAAATATTCCAGTTTCTTCCTGAATATTGAAATCATGGTTTTTTTTTTTCAGTATGTTTATTTGTAATTATTTTATCAAAAATTTTAATATAAATTTATTTATTTTAATTGGAGGCTAATTACTTTACAATATTGCATTGGTTTTGCCATACACCGACATGAATCCGCCACGGGTGTACTCATGTTACCCATCCTGAACCCCCCCTCCCACCTCCCTCCCCATACCATCCCTCTGGGTCATCCCAGTGCACCAGCCCTGAGCATTCTGCATCATGCATCAAACCTGGACTGGCAATCCATTTCACATATGATAACATGTATGTTTCAATGCCGTTCTCCCAAATCATCCCACCCTCACCCTCTCCCAGAGAGTTCAAAAGACTGTTTTATACATCTCTGTCGCTTATGCTATCTAGCTTACAGGGTTATCGTTCAGTTCAGTTCAGTCACTCAGTCGTGTCCGACTCTCTGTGACCCCATGAATCGCAGCACGCCAGGCCTCCCTGTCCATCACCAACTCCCGGAGTTCACTCAGACTCACGTCCATCGAGTCAGTGGTGCCATCCAGCCATCTCATCCTCTGTCATCCCCTTCTCCTCCTGCCCGCAATCCCTCCCAGCATCAGAGTCTTTTCCAATGAGTCAACTCTTCGCATGAGGTGGCCAAAGTACTGCAGTTTCAGCTTTAGCATCATTCCCTCCAAAGAAATTGAGGGCTGATCTCCTTCAGAATGGACTGGTTGGATCTCCTTGCAGTCCAAGGGACTCTCAAGAGTCTTCTCCAACACCACAGTTCAAAAGCATCAATTCTTCGGCACTCGGCCTTCTTCACAGTCCAACTCTCACATCCATACATGACTTCTGGGAAAACCATAGCCTTGACTAGATGGACCTTTGTTGGCAAAGTAATGTCTCTGCTCTTGAATATTCTATCTAGGTTGGTCATAACTTTCCTGCCAAGGAGTAAGCGTCTTTTAATTTCATGGCTGCAATCACCATCTGCACTGATTTTGGAGCCCCCAAAAATAAAGTATGACACTATTTCCACTGTTTCCCTATCTATTTGCCATGAATTGATGGGACCAGATGCCATGATCTTCGTTTTCTGAATGTTGAGCTTTAAACCAACTTTTTCAGTCTCCTCTTTCACTTTCATCAAGAGGCTTTTTAGTTCCTCTTCACTTTCTGCCATAAGGGTAGTGTCATCTGTATATCTGAGGTTATTGATATTTCTCCCGGCAATCTTGATTTCATCTTGTGCTTCTTCCAGCCCAGCGTTTCTTAAGATGTACTCTACATATAAGTTAAATAAGCACGGTGACAATATACAGCCTTGAAGTACTCCTGATGGTTATTGTTACCATCATTCTAAAGTCCATATATATGCATTAGTATACTGTATTGGTGTTTTTCTTTCTGGCTTACTTCACTCTGTATAATAGGCTCCAGTTTCATCCACTTCATTAGAACCACAGCTCTCTTATCCATCCGTCTGCTGTTGGACATCTACGTTGCTTCCATGTCCTGGCTATTTTAAACAGTGCTGCGATGAACATTGGGGTACAGGTGTCTCTTTCAATTCTGGTTTCCTCAGTGTGTATGCCCAGCAGTGGGATTTCTGGGCCATATGGCAGTTCTATTTTCAGTTTTTTAAGGAATCTCCACAGTGTTCTCCCTAGTGGCTGTACTAGTTTTCATTCCCACTAACAGTGTAAGAGGGTTCCCTTTTCTCCATACCCTCTCCAGCAGTTATTGCTTATAGGCTTTTGGATTGCAGCCATTCTGACTGGTGTGAAATGGTACCTCATTGCGGTTTTGATTTGCTTTTCTCTGATAATGAGTGATGTTTAGCATCTTTTCATGTGTTAGCCATCTGTATGTCTTCTTTGGAGAATGTCTGTTTAGTTCTTTGGCCCATTTTTTGACTGGGTGTTTATTTAGAATTGAGCTGCAAGAGTTGCTTGTACATTTTTGAGATTAATTGTCAGTTGCTTCATTTGCTATTATTTTCTCCCATTCTGAAGGCTGTCTTTTCACCTTGCTTATAGTTTCCTTGTTGTGCAAAAGCTTATAAGTTTAATTCAGTCTCGTTTGTTTATTTTTGCTTTTGTTTTCAATATTCTTGGAGGTGGGACATAGAAAATCATGCTCTGATTTACATCAGAGAGTGTTTTGCCTATGTTCTTCTCTAGGAGTTTTATAGTTTCTGGTCTTCATTTAGATTTTTTTTTTTTCAGTCATAAATCTTTATTGAATGTAGCTATTTTCTTGATTATTTTATTTTATTTATTTATTTTTAATTTTATTTTATTTTTAAACTTTACATAATTGTATTAGTTTTGCCAAATATCAAAATGAATCTGCCACAGGTATACATGTGTTCCCCATCCCGAACCCTCCTCCCTCCTCCCTCCCCATACCATCCCTCTGGGCCGTCCCAGTGCACCAGCCCCAAGCATCCAGCATCGTGCATCGAACCTGGACTGGCAACTCGTTTCCTACATGATATTTTACATGTTTCATTGCCATTCTCCCATATCTTCCCACCCTCTCCCTCTCCCACAGAGTCCATAAGACTGTTCTATACATCAGTGTCTCTTTTCCTGTCTCGTACACCGGGTTATTGTTACCATCTTTCTAAATTCCATATATATGCGTTAGTATACTGTATTTGTATTTTTCCTTCTGGCTTACTTCACTCTGTATAATAGGCTCCAGTTTCATCCACCTCATTAGAACTGATTCAAATGTATTCTTTTTAATGGCAGAGTAATACTCCATTGTGTATATGTACCACAGCTTTCTTATCCATTCATCTGCTGATGGACATCTAGGTTGCTTCCATGTCTTGGCTATTATAAACAGTGCTGCGATGAACATTGGGGTACACGTGTCTCTTTCCCTTCTGGTTTCCTCAGTGTGTATGCCCAGCAGTGGGATTGCTGGATCATAAGGCAGTTCTATTTCCAGTTTTTAAAGGAATCTCCACACTGTTCTCCATAGTGGCTGTACTAGTTTGCATTCCCACCAACAGTGTAAGAGGGTTCCCTTTTCTCCACACCCTCTCCAGCATTTATTATTTGTAGACTTTTGGATCGCAGCCATTCTGACTGGTGTGAAATGGTACCTCATAGTGGTTTTGATTTGCATTTCTCTGATAATGAGTGATGTTGAGCATCTTTTCATGTGTTTGTTAGCCATCTGTATGTCTTCTTTGGAGAAATGTCTATTTAGTTCTTTGGCCCATTTTTTGATTGGGTCGTTTATTTTTCTGGAGTTGAGCTGTAGGAGTTGCTTGTATATTTTTGAGATTAGTTGTTTGTCAGTTGCTTCATTTGCTATTATTTTCTCCCATTCTGAAGGCTGTCTTTTCACCTTGCTAATAGTTTCCTTTGATGTGCAGAAGCTTTTAAGGTTAATTAGGTCCCATTTGTTTATTTTTGCTTTTATTTCCAATATTCTTGGAGGTGGGTCATAGAGGATCCTGCTGTGATGTATGTCGGAGAGTGTTTTGCCTATGTTCTCCTCTAGGAGTTTTATAGTTTCTGGTCTTACGTTTAGATCTTTAATCCATTTTGAGTTTATTTTTGTGTATGGTGTTAGAAAGTGGTCCAGTTTCATTCTTTTACAAGTGGTTGACCAGATTTCCCAGCACCACTTGTTCAAGAGATTGTCTTTAATCCATTATATATTCTTGCCTCCTTTGTCAAAGATAAGGTGTCCATATGTGCGTGGATTTATCTCTGGGCTTTCTATTTTATTCCATTGATCAATATTTCTGTCTTTGTGCCAGTACCATACTGTCTTGATAACTGTGGCTTTGTAGTAGAGCCTGAAGTCAGGTAGGTTGATTCCTCCAGATCCATTCTTCTTTCTCAAGATCGCTTTGGCTATTCGAGGTTTTTTGTATTTCCATACAAATTGTGAAATTATTTGTTCTAGCTCTGTGAAGAATACTGTTGGTAGCTTGATAGGGATTGCATTGAATCTATAAATTGCTTTGCATAGTATACTCATTTTCACTATATTGATTCTTCCAATCCATGAACATGGTATATTTCTCCATCTATTAGTGTCCTCTTTGATTTCTTTCACCAGTGTTTTATAGTTTTCTATATATAGGTCTTTAGTTTCTTTAGGTAGATATATTCCTAAGTATTTTATTCTTTTCGTTGCAATGGTGAATGGAATTGTTTCCTTAATTTATCTTTCTATTTTCTCAATGTTAGTGTATAGGAACTCAAGGGAGTTCTGTCTGTTGATTTTATATCCTGAAACTTTACTATATTCATTGATTAGCTCTAGTAATTTTCTTATGGAGTCTTTAGGGTTTTCTATGTAGAGGATCATGTCATCTGCAAACAGTGAGAGTTTTACTTCTTCTTTTCCAATTTGGATTCCTTTTATTTCTTTTTCTGCTCTGATTGCTGTGGCCAAAACTTCCAAAACTATGTTGAATAGTAGTGATGAGAGTGGGCACCCTTGTCTTGTCCCTGACTTTAGTGGAAATGCTTTCAAATTTTCACCATTGAGGATAATGTTTGCTGTGTGTTTGTCATATATAGCTTTTATTATGTTGAGGTATGTTCCTTCTATTCCTGCTTTCTTGAGGGTTTTTTTTTTATCATAAATTGACGTTGAATTTTGTCAAAGGCTTTCTCTGCATCTATTGAGATAATCATCTGGCTTTCATTTTTCAATTTCTTAATGTGTTGTATTACATTGATTGATTTGTGGATAGTGAAGAATCCTTGCATCCCTGGGATAAAGCCCACTTGGTCATGATGTATGACCTTTTTAATGTGTTGTTGGATTCTGATTGCTAGAATTTTGTTAAGGATTTTTGCATCTATGTTCATCAGTGATATTGGCCTGTAGTTTTCCTTTTATGTGGCATCTTCGTCAGGTTTTGGTATTAGGGTGATGGTGGCCTCATAGAATGAGTTTGGAAGTTTACCTTCCTCTGCAATTTTCTGGAAGAGTTGGAGTAGGATAGGTGTTAGCTCTTCTCTAAATTTTTGGTAGAATTCAGCTGTGAAGCCATCTGAACCTGGGCTTTTGTTTGCTGGAAGTTTTCTGATTACAGTTTCAATTTCCATGCTTGTGACTTAATTATTTTAAAGCCTATCTAAAATTTTTTATTTTTGGATCCTCTATGTTTATCCTTGTATTATTATTATTTTTAATATTAATCTTATAACACATATACTTGTTTATTTTTCTGCTTGGTTATGCTATAGCCAAATATTTTGTGTGAAAATAAACTAGAAATAATTTAAGTCTAGGATAATGTCATATAATATTATATAAGTTTGCAGGATATGTATACACTTCTGGTAGATGGTAATTGGCACTGATAATCTCATTTCTCTTTAATAAAATCAGAATTTGAGGTTATTTTCACCTATGTTAGTCCCTCTGAAAACTTATCTATTTGTGACTCACCCATACATCTAGGGAAGATCCCATATGGTCTGGGTATTCTCTAGGACCTGGGTAATCTCTAGCACCTCTCCAGAACTAATATCTATTTTAGTTCTGAAGTCCCTTTATTTTATTGTGTAGTTTTAGTATTCATAGTTCTTTTTTTCCACCAAAGTGTTTTTCAGCTGGAACCCTCCAACCTCCCATTGTGTATCTAAACTCAGCAGCCATTAGAGGTAGAGTCAGAGTTTACTTGCATTTGTCCACTTGTTGCTCCCTTAGGCTTTCTCTGCTCCTGTGGAAATTCCTGATGTCTCATCCTGAACAATATCCCTCCCTTAGGCTCACAGCTCCCTACTCCTTAATGTACCACTAGTGTCTGTGATTCCCTCAGGCTTCCAGAGACCAATAATACCAGGAAAAATGACGAGCTTCTTTTATCACAGATGTATAAGCTGGAAACATTCTATATTCCTTAGAAAACACTATTTCCAAATTGAGCACTTTAACTATAAGCAAGAAAGCAAAGTGGTGAAAGTTAATCAAGTGACAGAGAAACACAAGTGGCCTACAGATAGGAGTAAGTCGATTATGGGGGAGGAGGGCAGATCTGGGAGGGAAAATCACTCCCAATTTCTCAGTGGAAAGAAGGGAAGAAACTGTGGGTCAAAAGTAAAAGATTGGCTTTGGATAGTTGGAGATAGAGAATTTGAATGAAGTGAAAAAAATAGTGAATTTTACAGGGAAAAAATATATCATGTGATGCAATAATATTAGATGAAATGTGTTTTGTTATTTTAAATACTTTGGAAAAGAGTATTTGGATAGAGTGATGAGGAAAGAAACTTGATTATACAAATTGAAAGAAGGAAAGAAGGTCTGCATTTTAGTGAACAGGAGTGGCAATGTGGTCAGAAGTAGTACAATGTGTAAGAGGCAATCTAGGGGATTTGAGAATGAGAGCACAAAGATGGACAGGGAAGGGAGCAAGGGAAAAATCACGTGTATAATCCACCTCTCTTTTTCCATACACAGGGAAGAAGGAGCTTATAAGTACTGAAATGGCTTCCCTTTCATTCAGAGATCAGTAGGTCATTTAATATATTTTAAACACAGAAATGAACTAACTTGTTTATGTCTTTAAAAATTCACTGCTCTAAGGAGATTTGGTTTGAGGGGAGTGACACAAAAGTGGAAAGTATTAGATGAGATAAGTGGCTAATAAAATAGTTTAGAAGAGAAATCATGACAGTGGTAAACAGCAAAAGTGAATAAGTTAAAATATTTTGGGCATCAAAACAAGAGGACATGTTAGTGGATTTGAATAACAAAGGGCAATGCATGTTGATCTCATATAAATATTTAGTGGCTTAAAAAAGATAATAAATACACAAATCATTTTAAGATTCTAAAAGTTCTCTTAGATATTAGGACCTGAATATTTTTCATGAATGAAACTTAAAGAATTGAATAATAGTGTCTGTTTTTCTTAAGCTATGAAAAGATCTGTGTTAATAAGAGAAATCTCTACTCATGAAATTAAAAGACACTTGTCCCTTGGAAGAAAAGTGATGACGAAACTAGACAGCATATCAAAAACAAGAGATATTACTTTGCCAACAAAGGTCTATCTAGTCAAAGTTGTGTTTTTTTCCAGTAGTCATATATGGAAGTGAGAGTTGGACTATAAAGGAAGCTGAGCACCAAAGAATTGATGCTTTTGAACTGTGGTGTTGGAGAAGACTCTTGAGAGTCCCTTGGACAGCAAGGAGATCCAACCAGTCCATCCTAAAGGAGATCATCCTGAGTATCCATTGGAAGGACTAATGCTGAAGCTGAAACTACAATACTTTGGCCTCCTGATGTGAAGAACTGACTCTTTGGAAAAGACCCTGATGCTGGGAAAGATTGAAGGCAGGAGGAGAAGGGGACGACAGAGCATGAGATGGTCAGATGGCATCACCAATTCAGTGGACATGAGTTTGAGTAGGCTCCAGAATTTGGTGATGGAAAGGGAAGCCTGACACACTGCAGTCCATGAGGTCACAAAGAGTCGGACGTGATTGAGTGACTGAACTGAACTGAACTACTCATGAAAGAGCCATTGAATCATGCAGAAAAAAGCCCAGATGATGAAATTTCAGGGGATTTGGTAATATACCTAAGATGCTATATGGCTGTTGTGACAGACAGCCTGGCAGTAAACATATAGACTAGTTAAGTAGTGATGGATTTAAATGTCTGAGGGAACTGATTTGTTGTTGTTGTTTATTTTAATATCATTGTGGCATTAGGAATAGCACATGATGTCAGGCATATGACTGAATCTTCAAACATTGACCAAGCCAGTCACATAACTGCAGCAACCATGTAGATGGGTTAGCCACTGTTCTGGGAAATCACCATCCACATGAGCAGAACCCTAAAACTGATATCCATTAAAGCTATTATTGTACTTATGGAGTATTGGGCAAACCATTCGAGTCTCTAAGCCTCCATTTACATATCTATAATATTTCTTTCTGTTCACATCACTGAGATACTTTATGGTACAAATATGATTACCATAATGTAAAAATTCAAAATTAAGGGGGACTGTGGTAAGCATTTTTATAAATAATTTAATTGTCTATACAATATTGTGGGACAAGGCTTGTTATCTTTTTCAATGAAGTACATTAAAACAATGAGCAGAGGAGCAAAACAAAAACATCAAGAGAATGAATTATGTTATTGCAATTATAGTGGACCACTGAATCGCAGTCTGTGGGTGAGTTAATTTCATTCTAATATCTAGGGATGATGAGACTGTGATGGTTGATATTTTTCTTGTAGTTTTCAGAGATGGCCAAAGACCATGTCCATAGATGGCAACATCAGAAAACTTGTGAATTCCAGTGACAATAAAAGGGATCGATCAACAAACTAACATAACTCTCATATCAATTATTATCAATGGAACAAATAATGGAAATTCACTTAAATAAAACTCTTGCTTCATTGCAGGGTATTACTGTTAGTCTTTGCAACCCAATGGACTGTACCTCTGTCCATGGAATTCTCCAGGCAAGAATACTGGAGTGGTTGCCATTGCATTCTCCAAGGGATTTCCCTGACATCCTGACCCAGAGATTGAACCAGGATCTCCCACACTGCAGGCAGATTCATTACCACCTGAGTGATCATTTCAGGGTGAGTACATAAAGAAACCTTGGTAGAGAATATGAAAGAGAAACCAAATTCCAAATACTCTAGACTGTAAATTGCTGCTGCTGCTGCTGCTAAGTCGCTTCAGTCGTGTCCGACTCTGTGTGACCCCATAGGCGACAGCCCACCAGGCTCCCCCGTCCCTGGGATTCTCCAGGCAAGAACACTGGAGTGGGTTGCCATTTCCTTCTCCAATGCCTGAAAGTGAAAAGTGAAAGTGAAGTCGCTCAGTCCCATCCAACCCTCAGCGACCCTGTGGACCGCACCCTTCCAGGCTCCTCTGTCCATGGGATTTTCCAGGCAAGAGTACTGGAGTGGGGTGCCATTGCCTTCTCCGAGACTGTAAATTAGGTCAACCCTATTTACCCTTGGAAGATTTTGGATCTGATTCCCATTTAAACCAGTTTGAGGGCCAGTCTGTGTGCCTCTTTCAACTATGCACACTTGCTGGACAGTTCATATCTTATAGTGTTACTTGATTATTCCTGTGGGCTTTATCTATTGGTTAAAATAAATCCACTCATTCATTGCTTTAACTTTTTATGTCATACATTATAAAATGTTTCAACCTAGTATCCTTGTCAGAGAAAATGAATGCTTTAGGATTGTGTGTTATTCCTTTTAGGAGTTCACATTTTTGTGGTAGAAAAATGGCTCTGTGGGACAGTCTCATGACAAGCTCTAATTCAAGTATTGAACAGTTGGCTTCATTCTACCTCTCTGGGATTCCTGGCTGCAAGGATGTTCAACACTTTATTTCTATCCCCTTTTGTGTGTTCTATCTGATTGGAATAGTGGGCAACTGTACAGTTCTTCACATCATCCACACTGACAAGAGTCTCCATGAGCCCATGTACTACTTCCTGGCCATGCTGTCCCTCACGGACATGGGCATGTGCATCTCCACCCTGCCCACAGTACTGAGAACCTTCTGGTTTGATGCTAAAGAGATTGAGATGAATACTTGTGAAGCCCAGATGTATTTTATTCACACTTTTTCTCTAATGGAATCAGCTGTGCTCCTAGCCATGGCTTTTGACGGCTATGTTGCCATCTGCGATCCTTTGAGGTATTCCAGCAAACTTACCCCACGACACATTGTCTACATAGGGGTCTTCATTGTAATCAGATGTTCCACTGTCCTCCCTGTTGTTCTTGTTCGTATCCCCGCATTTTCTTTCTGTCACTCCCATGTTATCTCCCACGCCTTCTGCTAACATCAAGATGTCATCCTATTGGCCTGTTCTGACATCTCATTCAATGTTTTGTATGGCTTGTTTGTTGTTGCATTTTATTGGGGTGTAGATTCTCTAGGAATCTTTTTATCTTATGCTCTCATCCTCTGCTCCATGTTGCACATTGCATCCCAGGGAGGGAAACTCAAAGCCCACAGTACATGTGTCTCCCATATTTGTGCTGTGCTCATTCTATATGTGCCAATGATAGGGTTGTCCTTAGTGCATCGTTTTGTAAAACATTCCTCTCCCGTTATTCATATTACCATGGCAGATATTTACCTGTTAGTTCCACCAATTCTCAACCCAATTATTTATAGCATCAAGAAAAAACAGATTTGCCAAGGCTTCCTACTGCCGCTGCTGCTGCTGCTGCTAAGTCCCTTCAGTCATGTCCGACTCTGTGTGACCCCATACACGGCAGCCCACCAGGCTCCCCTGTCCCTGGGATTCTCCAGTCAAGAACACAGGAGTGGGTTGCCTTTTCCTTCACCAATGCATGAAAGTGAAAAGTGAAAGTGAAGTCACTCAGTCGTGTCCGACCGTCAGCGACCCCATGGACTGCAGCCTTCCAGGCTCCTCCATCTATGGGATTTTCCAGGCAAGAGTACTGGAATGGGGTGCCATTGCCTTCTCCAAATGCTTCTTAGGGATATTATTATCCAAAACGATCAGGCTTGCTCACACTTAGAAGACATATGATCCCCTTTCAACCTTTACATTCATATTCTTCATCCTGAAGATAACCTGTCAGAAATTCTTAGACACATTTTGTACATATAGTTCCATGATAGTCAATACTTTTTACATGTCACCTCAAGAAAAATAAGTGTACTTATTTCTATCATTACGTCCTTGCTTTATATCATCTCAAAATCTTTGTGTCAGGAGATTTAGTAAGAGGGAATTTATTTCATTCAGCTATTTTATGGTGATATTTTCCATTTAGATTTTAAGATAAAATCAAGTTTCCATGTTAAAACTAAGACAAGTTAACTATTCAAAGGAAAAAGAGATAATATAGAGTACAGTAGGTGTTGATAGCTAGGTACATTTTGTTTCCATTGAGGCAAATTAGACTTCATTCTCCATATTTTAATTCACATAATAATCAAATGAATATTTTATTTTAGAGATGTGATAAATGAAAATATTGCATTTATCTCCTTTACATCTACTCAAATGATTTTCAGAAAAAAAGCTAGACAGTAAAAAAGCTAGACATACTTTTCATCAGTGGAGAAAACTCACAAGACAAATCCAGACTTTACACAAAAGGGGCTCTCTACTCATGAAATGGGGTAGAAAAAAAGTAAAAATCCTTTGGTTAATGTACACTCCTATTAAGTCTAATACCACCTGATCTGCCTCTTTAAAAATCTGTATGCAGGTCAGGAAACAACAGTTAGAACTGGACATGGAACAAGAGACTGGTTCCAAATAGGAAAAGGAGTACATCAAGGCTGTATATTGTCACCCTGCTTATTTAACTTATATGAAGAGTACATCACGAGAAATGCTGGACTGGAAGAAACACAAGATGGAATCAAGATTGCCGGGAGAAATATCAATAACCTCAGATATGCAGATGACACCACCCTATGGCAGAAAGAGAAGAGGAACTTAAAAGCCTCATGATGAAAGTGAAAGAGGAGAGTGAAAAAGTTGGCTTAAAGCTCAACATTCAGAAAACGAAGATCAGGGCATCTGGTCCCATCACTTCATGGGAAATAGATGGGGAAACAATGGAAACAGTGTCAGACTTTATTTTTGGGGGGGTTCCAAAATCACTGCAGATGGTGACTGCAGCCATGAAATTAAAAGATGCTTACTTCTTGGAAGGAAAGTTATGACCAACCTAGATAGCATATTCAAAAGCAGAGACATTACTTTGCCAACAAAGGTTCGTCTAGTCAAGGCTATGGTTTTTCCTGTGGTCATGTATGGATGTGAGAGTTGGGCTGTGAAGAAGGCTGAGCGCCAAAGAATTGATGCTTTTGAACTGTGGTGTTGGAGAAGACTCTTGAGAGTCCCTTGGACTGCAAGGAGATCCAACCAGTCCATTCTGAAGGAGATCAGCCCTGGGATTTCTTTGGAAGGAATGTTGCTAAAGCTGAAACTCCAGTACTTTGGCCACCTTATGCGAAGAGTTGACTCATTGGAAAAGACTCTGATGCTGGGAGGGATTGGGGGCAGGAAGAGAAGGGGATGACAGAGGATGAAATGGTTGGATGGCCATCAGTGACTCGATGGATGTGAGTCTGAGTGAACTCCGAGAGTTGGTGATAGACAGGGAGGCCTGGCGAGCTGCGATTCATGGGATCGCAAAGAGTCGGACACGACTGAGCGACTGACTGAATTGAACATGGGCAGACTGGTTCCAAATAGGAAAAGGAGTACGTCAAAGCTGTATATTGTCACCCTGCTTATTTAACTTATATGTAGAGTACATCACGATAAACACTGGGCTGGAGGAAGCACAAACTGGAATCAAGATTGCTGAGAGAAATGTCAATAACCTCAGATATGCAGATGACACCACCCTTATGGCAGAAAGTGAAGAAGAACTAAAGAGCCTCTTGATGAAAGTGAAAGATGAGAGTGAAAATGGTGGCCTAAAGCTCAACATTCAGAAAACTAAGATCATGGCATTTGGTTCCATCACTTCATGGGAAATAGATGGGGAAACAGTGGAAACAGTGTCAGACTTTATTTTAGGGGGGCTCCAAAACCACTGCATATGGTGATTGCAGCCATGAAATTAAAAAATGCTTACTCCTTGGAAGGAACGTTATGACCAACCTAGACAACATATTAAAAAGCAGAGACATTACTTTGTCATCAAAGTTCAGTCTAGTCAAGCCTATGGTTTTTCCAGTAGTCGTGTATGGATGTGAGAGTTGGAATATAAAGAAACCTGAGCGCAGAAGAATTGATGCTTTTGAACTGTGGTGTTGGAGAAGACTCTTGAGAGTCCCTTGGCCTGCAAGGAGATCCAACCAGTCCATTCTAAAGAAATCAGTCCTGGGTGTTCATTGGAAGGACTGATGTTGAAGCTGAAACTCCAATACTTTGGCCACCTGATGTGAAGAGCTGACTCATTGGAAAAGACCCTGATGCTGGGAAAGATTGAGGGCAGGAGGAGAAAGGGACAACAGAGGATGAAATGATTGGATGGCATCACCAACTCGATAGACATGGGTTTGGGTGGACTCCGGGTGTTGGTGATGGACAAGGAGGCCTGGCGTGCTGTGGTTCATGGGGACACAAAGAGCCGGGAACGACTGAGTGACTGAACTGAACTGAACTAACATTTGCAGAAACTTGAACAAAAATAAAGCAAGAGAGATTCCCTCCAGATCACCATGAATTGTAACTGCCCACCACCCTTTGCTGTCTCTCACAATTGCCTGGAAAATAAGAAGAAAGACATTTTCAACAGCTAAGCTTAAAGTACACATTTTAATGAAAGAATCAAAATGGATCCAGGCAATTGGAGAATTTTAAAGAGAATGCTAACTAATAATTTTTGTACAAACACTATTTTAAAGCACCCCAACACCCCTGCTTTGTTAAATTATGGGAAGCAAAAAAAAAAAAATTAAATATTTTATGCAAGGGTATGGCTGGAATATTCATTGGAAGAACTGATGCTGAAGCTGAAGCTCCAATACTTTTGGCCACCTGATGCAAAAAACTGACTCATTAGAATAGACCCTGATGCTGGGAAAAATTGAAGATAGGAGGAGAAGAGGGTGACAAAAGATGACATGGTTGGATAGCATCACCAACTCAATGGACATGAGTTTGAGCAAATTCCAAGAGATAGTGAAGGCCAGGGAAGCCTGCAGTCCATGGGGTCAAAAAGAGTCAAACACAACTGTGAGACTGAACAACAATGGCTAGATAATTGAAAAGCAGAAAAATACAGAAAGTAACTTTAAAAATCAAACTATACAGAACCATAGTTTTCAAAAATTATTTTAAAAAGTAACATAAACTCAAGAAGAAGAATTACAATAGACAACAAACTCTGCAGTTCCAAATGAATTGAAAACAGAAAAAATTCTGCCAAAATATACCTTAAAATTAAATCAGATAAAAGGACAGATTTTTTTTTACCAAAATGAGTCACTGAACACTGGAGAATACCAAAAAGAATTTTTAAAAAGTGCTGTTAAGATTTGCACGTGATGGTAGCATTATTTCTTCATCCTAACTATGTGCAGGCTGAGCTCCAGGGCAAACCTGTCATATTTTCTTTGCCTATTAAGGAATTTGTTTAACATCCCTTTCTAAAAGAGTCTTCTTTTCTCCTTCATATCTAGGCTTACTTGCACTCTGTCCTCTCCTTACTCTTCATTAGTCACAGTTTTTTCTCTTTGTTATATGTAGAAAAACTAAATATGCAAAGATTTACCTGAAGCTTTCTCTCTTACACTTGGGAAGCTGATGTTCTTGAGTTGAATCCCCCAATTTTGGAAGAAAAAGCAACTTTTTGGTCTGATTAACCAAGAAATGAACATTAAGCTTCTTATTAAAAAATGATAATTGCACATATTAAATCTTGACTATATAATAAGCTTGTGGATAGTCATGATGATAAACCAGAGACAGAGATAGAAATTGACAGAAGGCATACACATATATATAAGGTACAAATTTCTCCTTTGTATTAATTAAGGTTCTATTAGGGGAAGAAACAGAGAAGGCAATCGCAGCCCACTCCAGTACTCTTGCCTGGAAAATGCCATGGATAGAGCAGTCTGGTAGGCTGCAGTCCATGGGGTCGCTAGGAGTCAGACGGGACTGAGTGACTTCACTTTCACTTTTTACTTTCATGCATTGGAGAAGGCAATGGCAACCCACTCCAGTGTTCTTGCCTGGAGAATCCTAGGGACGGGGGAGCCTGGTGGGCTGCCGTCTATGGGGTCACACAGAGTTGGACATGACTGAAGCGCCTTAGCAGCAGCAGCAGGGGAAGAAAAGTCATTCTCAAACTGCATAAAGACTTTGATAAAAGCATCAGGGGGTTACTGAAAATATGTGTGCAGGATTTATGAAAACCAAAAAGAAATATTTATTTGTATGTCTTATATAGATGATGTATGTATTATAGTATTACAGAAGGTAATTTGCTGCAAACACTAGTCCTAAAGTGTCAAGAAAAAAAAAAAAGGTATTTACCAAAATATGGAAGGGGCAGGAAGGATATAGAGAAGGACACTCAGCATGAGTTTTCCCTTTCTGTAGACAGACGCAGCCACCATGAGGAAGCCATAGTGAGGGTTGGTGGGGAATCAAGGGAGTAAACCCTCCAGCTGTATGTTTTTCTGTATTCCTGTTTTGTGCCATTTCTGTTGTTGATCAAATCAAACCAGAAGTCAGAGGGCAAAGTGGCCTGTTGATCAACTCACTGTGGTCAGGAGACAGAACATAGCAGATCTGGAAGAGAGCTTAAGGTTGCCCTTCTTCCTGTAATCAGAGCAACCAGTCTTCCTTTCATAGTTGTATCTACTCTCAGGCTTTGTGGTCTAGGTAGTGCTCTCTGCTAAGTCACTTCAGTCGTGTCTGACTCTGTGCAACCCCATAGACGGCAGCCCACCAGGCTGCCCCATCCCTGGGATATTCCAGGCAAAAACACTGGAGTAGGTTGCCGTTTCCTTCTCCAATGCATGAAAGTGAAAAGTGAAAGTGAAGTCGCTCAGTCGTGTCTGACTCTTAGAGATCCCATGGACTGCAGCCCACCTGGCTCCTCCATTCATGGGATTTTCCAGGCAAGAGTACTGGAGTGGGGTGCCGTTGCCATGCTCTCTATATAATCGTTAATGTGAACATTTGTCCATTACCTTCTCATCATCAGAATGAATCATTTATAATTGAGCTTACACCTAGGTTGCCAAAGAATTCAACAATGAGAGGTTGAAATTGTTTATTTCCCTCTATTTTATACATGAGAAATATATAGACCTCATGATAAAGTAATATGGTTGCACCAACTAATAATCCTCTGAATTTGGGATATTTGATCATATCAAGCTTAGATGACGTCAAAGTGATTTAAGTTCATATTTAAAAAGTAAGTATAGGAAAAGTATAAGGCATCTGGTGTCAATGAAATCAGGTAAATTCAAATTGTTTTCTGGTAATTTAAAAAAGAGCTGTGTTAATTTGGAGTTGCAAAGGGTTTCTAGTGATGACAGAAATAGCCAGTATTTTCATGGACTATTAGTAGATGGTGAATTTCTTAATAAGTAATTTTTCATATGAAAGCTGTTGCTTCTATTTACATAATTACTTCTATTTTCAATTCCTGAGAGAGTCAGTTCTCAATGGGTATCTTAAATACTGGAAGATTACTAAGCCATGAAATATGTGCAATCTACAATATCTTAGTTGAGTGAATCAGTGATAGTGTTAAGACTTATAATTAAACCAATATTACCAGTCTCAAGACCAGAATTGCAAAGATTAAAAGTAGAACACATTTTTAAAAGAGTTCCTGTACTAAGCATTTAAATGTCAGTATTGTTGGTGGACACAGTTTTATTCACCCTGAGTAGTCCACATACCAACCCTGCTGCATGGTATAATTACCAATAGACATTTAGAATATTGTTGACAGACATAGGGAACCTTATTCATTGAGTGAAAGCTTCTCTTCATAGTCTGATCCAATGTATATAATCTATTCAGCAGGAAGAGCTCAATGACACGGTGAAGAAAGTACCATTCCAGAGAATCAAGATTTGAGTGATCGCATTGACTTTATTGTTTATGATCTTTCAAATACACTTTATTTTTTTATCGTAATTTTAAGAGTACAGCAAAATTGAGTGGAAGTTAATAGACATTTCTCACATATTTTGTATTGTAATAGTTTTGAGGGAGGTGACTCACATAAGTGTTTCATTTTTATCTAGTATTTGGTAACAGAACTGAACTAGAGTCATTCCCAGCCTTTAAGTTGTAGATTCTATGTCCCACAACAGTTTAAGTCCTTAATAAGTTCTTCTCATTGGCTACTCCATAGCTAACATTCTTTATCACATGCATGCATGCCTGTCAGTGACTCATTTTATCCGACTCTTTGTGACTCTGTATGCTGTAGCCCTCGAGGCTCCTCTGTCCATGGAATTTTCTAGGCAAGAATACAAGTGGGTTGTCATTTCCTACTCCAGGGGATCTCCCCAACCCAGAAATCAAACCTGCATCTCCTGTATTGTCCAGTGGATTCTTTACCACTGAGCCACCTGGGAAGCCCAACATCTTTATTAGCCAGCTATATTCTGGATACAAGCTACTATTTCATCACATGTTGCACTACCACATTTGTTCCAGATATTGAGGCGATCAATATTTGAGACTCTCTATAACCTTCATGGTTCTTTGCCTGTAGCTCAAATGGTAAAGAATCTGCCTACGATGTAGGATACCAGGGTTCTATTCCTGGGTTGGGAAGTTCCTCTGGAGAAGAGAATGGCAATCTACTTCAGTATTCTTGCCTATAGAATTCCATGGCCAGAGAAGCCTGGCAGGCTACAGTCCCAGGGATCACAAAGAGTCAGACACGACTGAGCAAGTGAACTGCACTGATAATGCAGCTTGGGAATGCAAAGGCAAGAAGGCTATGTGTGTGTTAGTTGCTCAGTCATGTCCAACTCTTTGCATCCCCATGGACTGTGCACATCAGGCTTCCCTGATCATCAGCAACTCCTGGAACTGGCTCAAATTCATGTCCATCGAGTTGGCAATGGCATCAAGCCATCTCATTCTCTACCATCCCTTTCTCCTCCTGCCTTCAATCTTTCCTATCATAGGGTCTTTTCCAATGACTCAGTTTTTCACATCAGGTGGCCAAAGTATTGGAGCTTCAGCTTCAGCATCAATCCTTCCGATGAATATTCAGGACTGATTTAAGGAATAGAAAACAGAGGATTTGGAAAAGGGCCAAAAACTACAAGGGTGGCACAAACAGGGTTACAGGTGCAGTCTTGAATTTCTCATGGGGACTCACACCCCTAAGGACTGGAGAAACACTTATGAACTCATCCTTCTTTCCTTGAGAATTAGAGCAGTCACTCATGACAAGAGCAACTATTCTATCATTAGGTGAGGATTGGGAGAAGTAAAACTGGGAGGTAATAGGAAAATACAGAGGGGGCTTGAGAGATCAGAGAGAGCCAGGCAGACACCCAAAGTGTGAGAAGAAGGACCAGGGGAATGGTTTGAGAAGGAAGAGGTTCTCAGGTGATTAGAGTACGTACTTTCTCCAGATCTTTATTGTCCATACCCATAGACAGAGGATTCAAGCCAGACATAGGTTTTTCAGATAGAACTTGCCTGAGTCTGAGTGAACTCCAGGAGTTTGTGATGGACAGGGAGGCCTGGTGTGCTGCGATTCATGGGGTTGCAAAGAGTCAGACACGACTGAACTGAACTGAACTGAAGTGAATATACCCTAGACTTTCATGGCAAGTAGTCCCCTGTCTGTCAGTGCGCATGACTGTTTACACAGCATAAAGGAATATTACCAGACATAATAGAAGAGGAATCCAGAATAAGAGTGGGATTACAGCAGATAACATTTCAGGTCCCTTCTAATACCATGTATCAGTGATTTTTAACATGATATTAACTATTAATTAAAAACTTTAAATTAAAAAAAAGTTTGTAATTTAGAATTTCCCTGGTGGCTCAGACAGTAAAGTGTCTGCCTACAATGTGGGAGACCCAGTTTCTATCCCTGGGTCGGGAAGATCCTCTGGAGAAGGAAATGGCAACCCACTCCAGTACTCTTGCCTGGAAAATCCCATGGACAGAGGAGCGTGGTAGGCTACAGTCCATGGGGTCGCAAAGAGTTGGACATGACTAAGTGACTTCACTCACTCTATTAATTATGTTCTAAACCTCAAAATTTACAGATTTTTAAATTTATTACCTAACTCCACCTCCTTCTCTGGGGATGTAGAAGATATCAAAAGCTATGTGAATGAATTTGAAATTGCAGTATCAGGACAAAGAGGTATTGGATTGTCAAATCAAACAGGAGCTAAAACATGGGGGCTGTGAAATAATAGATGAACCAGATACTAGTGAATATGGAGAGTAATGAATATTTATGTTGTGATAACAGAATGCTAATGTGACTGCTCATATTCCAGTTGACTGAAGATTCCAGTTCACTCAGGCTCCAGGTCACTGAAGTCCCCAAAATCTCATTCTTACTCTTGGTGAGATTTCTCATTCTATTTTGGACTCTTCTTACCACCCCCAAATATTGGCACTGATTAAAATGAAATGTATATATGTAGTTTCATCATGATGATCAGAGGAATTTCTGGGTAGAAAAAAATACTAAGGAGCAATTCATATTTCTTGCTATACTGAAATTTTAGTGGAGGAGAAGGAGATTAAACTGATATAGTTCATTTTCTACTTCTCAGAGCATCTAGGTCACTTGTAAGATGGCCACTCATGGTGTTTCCTCTAGAGGAGAGTAATTAATAGTCTCCCCTTGTCTTCCTCCTCTCATTATACTTCAGTCGTTGTTGCTGTTATTGTTATCATCATCATTGTTGATGTCATCATCATTGTTCTCATTTTCATCACTATCATCATCACAGAAAAGACTCTGTACCAAGTATTTCACACACAATATCTCCTTCACCTTAGCATATCCCATCAAACTATTAGTATCTTCAGTTTACAGAGGAGGCAACTTTGGTACAGAGGAAAAAGAGTCATTTTGTCTAAATTAAAATGAGTAAGCTTTGAAACCAGAATATAACTTAAGTTAATGTGATTGCAGAACCAGAGAAACAGACTCTACATAAGGGAGATGTTAGATCTCTGTCTCTTTAAAACCTCAGAAAAAAGTCAGTGATATGATGAAAGATGACCTCTAGATCAGGTATCTTCCAGTTTTCAATGAAACTTCATGTTTACTACTTTATGTCAAAGGGAGAGAACATTTATAAAAGAACAAAAAATGGTCTGAATTGACTAAGCAGTGAGATAAAAACCAGATTTTAAAATTTTGATTATAGAATAGAAATTGGAAAAGAATCAACAAAGAGAAGGGATAATATTGGAAAATCTGAGCATTGAAAGTAATAACCAGTGCAATTTTAGACAGGAAGGTGAGGAGATAGACAGGAATTTGAGAAGTTAATAGCAGGACCATAAGAAATATCAGTTCATACAGTAAGTGGGTAGAACTTAAGTGTAATATGAACAGTCAGGAAGATTGAATTTGTTTCTAGAATTTACTTATCGGATGTCTTGATTATGGATCTTGCATTTCTTAGAAAATTATTAAACAATTTGGGGAATATCTTCTGTAATCAAGGGTATTTACATGGAACTAGAGGAGACTGAGGGGATTTCATTTCCCAGAACATCAAAGAAGACTTTCCAAGACAGAAGATGCTGATTTATTAGTTTACAGTGGAAGGTAATTTGTCCCATAGACTTTAAATTCTTAAACCAATATTTTGGTGAGCATGGAGGCTGGGCAGTTGATGAGCGAGTGGGTTTTGAGAAGTGGCTCACCTTTCTTAATACAGAGATTTCTTTCTTGACCACAGAAGGAATCCTGGAATCTAGTGGGGGAAGATATATTTTCTCATTTGAGCATAAAAGTTTTAGTGTGAAGGTCAGATGCCAGTAGGCACTTTTTTGTGCATTTTATTTTTGTTGTTGTTGTTGTTTTCTCTTATTTTTGATTTGATGGATAAGTTTCCAATCTCTCAACAATCCCTATAACTATTGTTTTGTAATTTTTTACAGGAAAAAAAAAAACTAGTCTCTAAATGATTAATCAGTTCTGTAACATAAGAGGAAGAATGTTCAGAATCTTTTAAATCAGATTCAGAATCAATTATAGTTTGCTTAACATTCCATATATTATATATTTTATAATTAAAAGTTTTAAAATCCACATATTCTTCTAAATCATCTTAACCTGTATTTACCTCAGGGGGATGCTCATCCCAGAACATATTGATGTTAGAGTTGACTCTATGTAGATATAATCCCTAGGTGGCACTAGTGATAAAGAACCCATCGGCCAGTGCAGGAGACTTAAGAGAGGTGGGTTCTGTATCTGGGTAAAGAAGATCCCCTGGACAGGAAATGACAACTGTCTCCAGTATTCTTGCCTGGAAAATCCCATGGACAGAGGAGCTTGCCTGATCCCAGTCCATAGGGCCCCAAAAATTTGGACCTGACTAAAGCCAGTTAGCATGCATACGTGGATACCATCCCTGGGGTATCAATCATGTAGTCAAACTTATGTTTAGTAAGAATAAGCACCATCCTGACCAATCTTGCCTGAATACTGTACTGATGCCTTGCATATTCAAGTATTGCTGAAAAATCTATCAAGCTCAGACGAAGACATTTATACAAGTCATTGTCTCTCTCTCTCTCTTTAGTCTTTAAGTCATGTTCGACTCTTGTGACCCCATGGACTGTAGCCTGCCAGGCTCCTCTGTCCACAGGATTCTCCAGGCAAGAATACTGGAGTATTGTAGAAAGTAATTTTTTTTTTTTTTTTTTTTTACACAGCTAAAATAACACCAGTGGACTTCCCTCGTGGCTCAGATGGTAAAGAATCTGTCTGCTATGTGAGGGACTTGGGTTTGATCCCTGGGTTGGAAAGATCCCTTTTGGCATGGTAACCCACTCTATTATTCTTGCCTGGAGAATCCCTGTGGATAGAGGAGCCTGGAGGGCTACAGTTCATGCAGTCCCAGAGTCAGATACGACTGAGCGACTAAGCACAGCATAGCACATAAGACCAGTAACTCTGGGCAAGATTGTTCCAAGCACACATGGAACCTTGTCCAGGATAGATCACATCCTGGGCCATAAAGCTAGCCTTGGTAAATTCAAAAAAATAGAAATCATTCCAAGCATCTTTTCTGACCACAATGCAGTAAGATTAGATCTCAATTACAGGAGAAAAATGATTAAAACTTCCAACATATGGAGGCTGAACAACACGCTGCTGAATAACCAACAAATCACAGAAGAAATAAAAAAAAAAATCAAAATTTGCATAGAAAGGAATGAAAATGAAAACACAACAACCCAAAACCTGTGGGACACGGTAAAAGCAGTCCTAAGGGGAAACTTCATAGCAATACAGGCACACCTCAAGAAACAAGAAAAAAGTCAAATAAATAACCTAACTCTACAACTAAAGCAACTAGAAAAGGAAGAAATGAAGAACCCCAGAGTTAGTAGAAGGAAAGAAATCTTAAAAATTAGAGCAGAAATAAATGCAAAAGAAACAAAAGAGACCATAGCAAAAATCAACAAAACCAAAAGCTGGTTCTTTGAAAGGATAAATAAAATAGACAAACCATTAGCCAGACTCATCAAGAAACAAAGGGAGAAAAATCAAATCAATAAAATTAGAAATGAAAATGGAGAGATCACAGCAGACAACACAGAAATACAAAGGATGATAAGAGACTACTATCAACAATTATATGCCAATAAAATGGACAACATGGAAGAAATGGACAAATTCTTAGAAAAGTACAACTTTCCAAAACTCGACCAGGAAGAAATAGAAAATCTTAACAGACCCATCACAAGCACCGAAATTGAAACTGTAATCAAAAATCTTCCAGCAAACAAAAGCCCAGGTCCAGATGGCTTCATAGCTGAATTCTACCAAAAATTTAGAGAAGAGCTAACACCTATCCTGCTCAAACTCTTCCGGAAAATTGCAGAGGAAGGTAAACTTCCAAACTCATTCTATGAGGCCACCATCACCCTAATACCAAAACCTGACAAAGATCCCACAAAAAAAGAAAACTACAGGCCAATATCACTGATGAACATAGATGCAAAAATCCTTCACAAAATTCTAGCAATCAGAATCCAACAACACATTAAAAAGATCATACACCATGACCAAGTGGGCTTTATCCCAGGGATGCAAGGATTCTTCAATATCCGCAAATCAATCAATGTAATACACCACATTAACAAATTGAAAATTAAAAACCATATGATTATCTCAATAGATGCAGAGAAAGCCTTTGACAAAATTCAACACCCATTTATGATAAAAACTCTCCATAAAGCAGGAATAGAAGGAACATACCTCAACATAATAAAAGCTATATATGACAAACCCACAGCAAACATTATCCTCAATGGTGAAAAATTGAAAGCATTTCCTCTAAAGTCAGGAACAAGACAAGGGTGCCCACTTTCACCATTACTATTCAACATAGTTTTGGCCACAGCAATCATAGCAGAAAAAGAAGTAAAAGGAATCCAAATTGGAAAAGAAGAAGTAAAACTCTCACTATTTGCAGATGACATGATCCTCTACATAGAAAACTCTAAAGACTCCACCAGAAAATTACTAGAACTAATCAATGACTATAGTAAAGTTGCAGGATATAAAATCAATACACAGAAATCCCTTGCTTTCCTATACACTAATAATGAGAAAATAGAAAGAGAAATTAAGGAAACAATTCCATTCACCATTGCAACAGAAAGAATAAAATACTTAGGAATATATCTACCTAAAGAAACTAAAGACCTATATATATAGAAAACTATAAAACACTGGTGAAAGAAATCAAAGAGGACACTAATAGATGGAGAAATATACCATGTTCATGGATTGGAAGAATCAATATAGTGAAAATGAGTATACTACCCAAAGCAATTTATAGATTCAATGCAATCCCTATCAAGCTACCAACAGTGTTCTTCACAGAGCTAGAACAAATAATTTCACAATTTGTATGGAAATACAAAAAACCTTGAATAGCCAAAGCGATCTTGAGAAAGAAGAATGAAACTGGAGGAATCAACCTACCTGACTTCAGGCTATACTACAAAGCCACTGTTATCAAGACAGTATGGTACTGGCACAAAGACAGAAATATAGATCAATGGAACAAAATAGAAAGCCCAGAGATAAATCCACGCACATATGGATACCTTATCTTTGACAAAGGAGGCTAGAATATACAATGGATTAAAGACAATCTCTTTAACAAGTGGTGCTGGGAAAACTGGTCAACCACTTGTAAAAGAATGAAACTAGACCACTTTCTAACACCATACACAAAAATAAACTCAAAATGGGTTAAAGATCTAAACATAAGACCAGAAACTATAAAACTTCTAGAGGAGAACATAGGCAAAACACTCTCCGACATACATCACAGCAGGATTCTCTATGACCCACCTCCCAGAATATCGAAAATAAAAGCAAAAATAAACCAATGGGACCTAATTAACCTTAAAAGCTTCTGCACATCAAAGGAAACTATCAGCAAGGTGAAAAGACAGCCTACAGAATGGGAGAAAATAATAGCAAATGAAGCAATTGACAAACAACTAATCTCAAAAATATACAAGCAACTCCTACAGCTCAACTCCAGAAAAATAAATGACCCAATCAAAAAATGGGCCAAAGAACTAAATAGACATTTCTCCAAAGAAGACATACAGATGGCTAACAAACACATGAAAAGATGCTCACCATCACTCATTATCAGAGAAATGCAAATCAAGACCACTATGAGGTACCATTTCACACCAGTCAGAATGGCTGCGATCCAAAAGTCTACAAATAATAAATGCTGGAGAGGGTGTGGAGAAAAGGGAACCCTCTTACACTGTTGGTGGGAATGCAAACTAGTACAGCCACTATGGAGAACAGTGTGGAGATTCCTTAAAAAACTGGAAATAGAACTGCCTTATGATCCAGCAATCCCACTGCTGGGCATACACACTGAGGAAACCAGAAGGGAAAGAGACACGTGTACCCCAATGTTCATCGCAGCACTGTTTCTAATAGCCAGGACATGGAAGCAACCTAGATGTCCATCAGCAGATGAATGGATAAGAAAGCAGTGGTACATATACACAATGGAGTATTACTCAGCCATTAAAAAGAATTCATTTGAATCAGTTCTAATGAGGTGGCTGAAACTGGAGCCTATTATACAGAGTGAAGTAAGCCAGAAGGAAAAACACCAATACAGTGTACTAACGCATATATATGGAATTTAGAAAGATGATAACAATAACCCGGTGTATGAGACAGCAAAAGAGACACTGATGTATGGAACAATCTTATGGACTCTGTGGGAGAGGGAGAGGGTGGGAAGATTTGGGAGAATGGCATTGAAACATGTAAAATATCATGTATGAAACGAGATGCCAGTCCAGGTTCAATGCACGATACTGGATGCTTGGGGCTAGTGCACTGGGATGACCCAGAGGGATGGTATGGGGAGGGAGGAGGGAGGAGGGTTCAGGATGGGGAACACATGTATACCTGTGGCGGATTCATTTTGATATTTGGCAAAACTAATACAATTATGTAAAGTTTAAAAATAAAATTAAAAAAAAAGAAAAGTATAAAATTAATAATGTAATCTACAATGGTTTTGTGTGTGCTGCTCTGCGGGCAGTGTCTTTAGAAGGAAATTGTGTATATTTAGACAGCTTGTTAATAGTTCTTCATGTGAGGAGAAGGGAAAGTCCTTATAGTTATAAAACTGAATGTTTTCCGTAATTGATGACAGTCAGCAGTGAAATGAATAAAAACAAAGCAAAACTGTGAGGGTGAATCTAGGAGAGATTATAGGACAGACTGAAGCTTTGTTTTGTTTTTGTGACACAGGTGCTGATCTTATCATTTGTTTCCCCTCTGGAGTGTGATTGTGAATCGGGATTGTGGTTTAACAGTAAGCCCTATGGAAACTGCAAACTCCAGCAATATCCTGTCGTCCACCTTCTTTCTCACAGATATCCCTGGATATGAGGAATTTCACCACTGGATTTCCATCCCATTCTGTCTCCTCTACCTTCTTGGAATCATGGGTAACTGTACTATCCTACATGTTGTCTGGACAGACCCCAGGCTCCATGAGCCCATGTACTACTTCTTGGCCATGCTTTCTATCACTGACATGGGCATGTCCTTGCCCACAATGATATCACTCTTCAGGGTGCTGTTGTCCATTTCCAGGGAGATCCAGTTCAGTACCTGTGTGGTCCAAATGTTTTCATTCACACTTTCTCCTTCACTGAATCATCTGTGCTCTTGGCCATGGCTCTTGACCTATATGTGGCCATCTGCCACCCACTAAGATATGCCACCATTCTCACTCCTACACTTATCACTAAAATTGGAATTGTAGCCCTGCTTAGAAGTGCCTTTGCCATGATTCCACTTCTATCCCGGCTAGCTTTCTTTCCCTTCTGCCACTCTCACGTCCTTTCTCATTCTTACTGTCTACATCAGGACATGATCTGCCTTGCTTGTACTGACACTAAGTTTAATGTTATTTATGGGTTAGTTCTGATCTTTGCTGTGGGGAATGGACTCTTTAGGTATTTTTGTGTCTTATGTTTTCATCCTTGACTCAGTATTAAAAATTTCATCTCAGGAGGGGAGATTTAAGGCCCTCAACACATGTGCATCCCACATCTGTGCTGTACTTATTCTTTATGTGCCTATGATTGGGCTCTCTATTGTCCATCGTTTTGCCAAACACTCATCCCCTCTCATCCACATCTTCATGGCTCATATCTACCTGCTAGTTCCACCTGTGCTCAACCCAGTCATCTATAGTGTGAAGACCAAGAAGATCCACCAAGGAATTCTCCACCTGCTTTTCCCCCTAAGAATCAGTTCTTCTGTGATGTAGACATGTCCTCAAGTCAATGATGGCATCAACCTTAAGTGTGAAAATATATAAGTGAATGTCTACACTCCATGTTGGCACCAGAGTTACCAATAAAAGATTACTTTATAAAGAGAAATAGAACTGACCGTTGATCTAAAGGAGAGAATTGATGTCCACTGGTATTATAAAGCCTGACTTGGCATGTGCTTCATAAATCTCCTTTAAGTATGAAATTGTTGGATGGAGTGAAGTTTTGGAAATCATTTCCATCTATTGTCTCTCATTTCTAATCCTAACTGTGATTCAAGGTTACCCATCCATGACATTTTCCCTGAGTATTCTAAATCTTTTTTTTTTTTTTTTTTTTTGCTTCTTGACATACTGTATTTGCCCACGATTATTATATTACCTTTCTCATAAGTGTTTATAAATCTGCTGAAGTTTCCTATATTAAAGATTGAAAAAATCATATGTTGATATAAGAGCTTATTAGAGCTCACAGCCTTTTATCTATCTTCATGGTGCATTAGTAGCATATTTTAAAATTTTATACACGTGTTAAGTCTTTTCTGAGGAAATTTAGTTTCACCAGGAATAGAAACAGTCAACCTTCATAGTCTGTTTGTTTTTACTTAATTTTCAGAAATGATTTTAATCTTTCAGAAAGTTGCAACTCAGAACCTTTTGAAATCCCTGAGATAATGTCTTGTGAAGTCAGGGTTTATAATCCATTGGATTAAATGTATCTAAGAATAATTTAGGATATAATATTCAAATGTGAAAATTCTAAGTCACTAAGGTATAACCACTTACATTTGTGATAGCAAGAAACAAAATATAAATCTTTTTATCCAGGACTCTTTTAGCATACAAACTATTTTCATATAACTCAAATGATCTACTTTCATGTATGCATAGAGTTGTATAAAAAACTTATACTTCTCATTGAAATTTCTTAATTCACATGTCTACACTTTTTCAAAGACAAATAAATTAAGCAGGAAAAAAAAGATTTAAGAATGCTTTATAACTTTCAGTATGTATATTGGTTTTAATAATAAGTAATATGTTTTCTCAGATCTTTATCTACTATAGGAACTGTGTCTCATGTAGCTTGCTACTTGTGAGAATGAACACTAGGTTGGTTAAATTATGCACTTAATAATTATTGAATGCATAATTGATTAATAAATGAATCAATCATTGGATGTAGAAGAACTAGTTCTCCAAGATTTTTAAAAAAGTCTTGGAGAGAAAGATTTCACCTGTCATGAGCCCACATTTCATATAACAAAAGAGGTATTATTAACTTAAAATTATATTTCAAATGTCAAGCATGTGACGGATGTCTTCACATGACATTTCTTTTGCCTAGTTTAAATTCAATTATGTCTGTTCCCATCCCTCCTTATCCTATTTCTTAATTCTATTTCTAATTACCCTTCTCCTTCAGCATATTCACTTTGACCAAAGGGATATCAAGTAAAAATAAAGCAAGATATATGAACATCAGACTCCGTTAATATTTCCTGAAGTAGATAAGAAAAATAAAATTAATAGAAATAAATTTTAGAAGAAAATGTGAACATTATCATCTGCTGTATGTCATATAAATAGCATTTAACTATAGCCATTCTATAAAACCTTCAAATTCAAAATATATTTTTAGTGTCTGCTTGCTGAACACACCTATTATAATGCTTCTGCTCCAAAAAATGAAAAAAAATTATCATTTTTTTGGCTAACAGAAATATATTTAAACTGTTGAATGTTAGACTTTTCATTTCACTCACAAAGAAAAATATACAAATGAATATCTAAATATGCAAGCCAACTTTTGACTTTATGTATTATTACCTCTAATGTTTCTTAATATGTACTATAAGTTACATTATATTCATAAAATATACTTTACTAAAAACATTCAGAAAACACATAGTCTCAAAATTAAGATAACTCTTCCAGTGAAATATAGTCAGTGAAGACATGAGTGATTGAATAAACAAATGAATGAATAGCATTTTTTATTATTCTATGATCGCAAGTTTGTATAATGAATTGAGAACAGAAATACTATCTTGTTTTTAATAATTTAATGAAAGCTGAAATCCCAGCAAATAGATAGTGCTATTGAAAGAGGAAGGCCTCTTGTTCTTCCCTAAATTCACAATAATATGATCTAAGCATCTATCTTATTTGTACATGGGTTTATAAATTGAGACACTCTTACTCATATTGTAATATATAGAATGTTCAGTCGCTAAGTTGTATCTGACTCTTTGTGACCCCATGGACTACAGCACACCAGGCCTTCCTGTTCCTCACCATCTCCAGGAGTTTGTGAAAGTTCATGTTCATTGAAAAGGTGAAAACATCCAACCATCTCACCCTTGCTGTCCTTTTCTCCTTCTGATTTCGATCATTCCTAGCATCAGGGTCTTTTCCAATGAGTTGGCTGTTAAATCAGGTGGCCAATGTATTGGAGCTTCAGCTTCAGCATCAGTCCTTCCAATGAGTTATTCAGGGTTGATTTCCCTTAGGATTGACTGATTTGATCTCCTTGCTGCCCAAGGGACTCTCAAGAATCTTCTCCAGCACTAAATTTGAAAAGATCAATTCTTCAGTGTTCAGTCTTCTTTAAGGTCCAACTCTTACATCCATACATGACTACTGGAAAAACCATGGCTTTGATTATATGGACCTTTGTTGGCAAAGTGATGTCTTTGCTTTTTATTGTTTGATAAAGTCATGAGTATTTATTTGCCTTCTAAAAGCATTCTCTGCCTACCTGAAGAATCTATAAGATATCTAGAAGGCCAAATAATAATTTATCATTGTGTTCCAATCCCCTATCATTAGGCAAAAATGCAATGATATTGTTTTCATTGTGTCAAATGTTAATATTTGGACTTTGCATTGATCATCTTTATGCTGCAGAAAGCCCTTTGTAGCAAAACATGATAGCAAAGCAAAAAATCAGAGCAGAGGATATCAGTATCCAGTTTACCATCTAAAAGTATTTAGCTTTTTTTTCTATATAAAATGTTGCTGCAAAATATTTCATTAGCATGCTTCATTAGCATTCATTTGCTATGAATGCTAATGCATAGCTAATGCAATGACTCATTAACATGAATGAGTCATTCACTCATTCAATTGAATAAATATTAAAACATAATTTCCTTAAAAAAAACCTATAACATGGATAAGTATGTGATTACACAGAATACCTAGAAACAGCCATATATATTTATAAAAAGAATTATAACAATATAAATATTTTCAAGACAGTCAAAATGCTTCAAGCATTTGACCATGTATATATTTCTATTATGCTCACAATGCACTTTTTTACTGTTTGATGCCAGAGAAATATTTTAGCTCCTGTATAAATCAAGAGATGAATGTTTTCTAGTGGAGATAAGGAGTTACTTTGCAGTAATTATGTTATGCGAGTTCACAGATGATAAAGTTTGTCCTAATACAATGGAATGCAGCTAGCAAGAATATTTAGTGTAGGAAGAGCTAAACTAGGACAATTGCATGTGCTAAATATAAACACACCACATGAATCCAGTGAACAGAATCCAGACCACTTGTCATACTTTCCTTTTCTTCAGAATTGCCCTGACACAATTTCATCCCCATTAAATCAGAATAAGGGATATAACTGTTTGGTCCAGGTTGAATAATCTGACCCAATATAGGGAAATTATGCATCTTATCCTACAGATATTGTAGCTAAGACCAGATAGTGTCACCAGATTCAATAAAGAGGTCATCCATTCCTGCTGGTGAGGTCTTATAGAAGGCTGACTTTAATCCTACCTGAGATATAGATATTCAAATTATCCTTGGCTCTCATGACATCCATGGAATGTTACCATGAAATATCCTGCTTTTTGTTTTCTTTATCTAACCAAAGGTAATTTCTATTGTTTGTCACCAAAAGAATCTTTAATACACTAAGGTATTGAAAGAGATAAGAAATTCATATTTTGTGGAAGCAAAAGGAAAGTTTTTTGATAGGAAAGGAAATGAAATATTTAAATTGTAGGTATATATACTGCATAAGGTATATTGGGGGTTTGTTACATAAAATCATTAGCATTTTTATTAATTAAGATACTTATCCATTCAATAAATGTTTATTAATTATGTGTATATTCTGGGCCCCGTGGATGTTATGGTAAGACTAGAATAAAAAAAAAAATGTGAATATATAGAGTTTACATTTTGTCCTATCCATAGAAAATTGAAGTGGAAGAGGCATTATTTGTTATCCAAAGGATATTTACATGTATGTAGCTACAGTGGCACGTTACCTAAATGTTCAGATAATTCTTGGTGGTACTTGAGCAGTACCTTGTTAGCTTCCTTTTTACCCAATATTAGGAAAATACCATTTAGAAATACAAATTTTTAAAGATTATTCATTGCATAGATGTTGCAGGAGTAAATCTGTCCAGATTTATTTAGACTTGATATTTAACCCTGTTTCTCAGTCCTGGACTCCCCTGTTCCTTGTTGCTTTATTACTCTTGGATCATTTAGGTTGGGCACAGAGTCCTAGCAGTCGCATCCTTATCTCTTTTGTCTTTACCCCATAAACAATGGGGTTCATGGTAGGCGGCACCAGTAAGTACAGATTTGCCAGGAGGATAAGGACATGCCTGGGTACATGGTGTCCAAAGCGATGGGTAAAGAAGGAAAAGAAGGCCAGAGTGTAGAATATCAGGATGACACATGTATGGGCTCCACAAGTTCCAAAGGCCTTTGTCCGGGCTTCCCTAGAAGGCAGTCGGAAGACTGTTCTCAAGATTAACCAGTAGGACAGGGAGATAAGGACAAAGTCCAGTCCTGTGGTGAGGAGAGCAGCAGTGAGCCCATAAATGCTATTAGGGACAATGCTATTGCAAGCCAATTTGGCAATGCCCATGTTCTCACAGTAAGTATGGTGAATGATGTTGCTCCGGCAGAAGTGCAGGCGGAGAATAAGTAGGATGCCAGGGGTGACCACAGCCACACTTCGAGCCACCAGAGCCAGGACCATTTTGCTCATGAGAGAGCCTGTAAGTAGGGTGCTATAATGGAGTGGTGCACAGATAGCCACATAGCGGTCAAAAGCCATGGCCAGTAGGACAGCAGATTCAGAGAGAAACAGAGCATGAACAAAAAACATCTGTGTGAGACAGGCAGGGAATGTTGATATGGAAGGGCCCTGCCAAAAGATAAGAAGCATTTTGGGCACCGTGACAGTACAAAGTAGAACATCATTGAGAGCTAGCATGGCCAAGAAGAGATACATGGGTTCATGGAGGCTTCTGTCCCAGATCACCATCGCCATAACCAGGCCATTGCCTGTTACAGCCAAAAGGTACATGAAGCTGAAAGGGATGGAAATCCAAATTTGGAAGTCTTCTAATCCTGGGACACCAGTCAGCAAGAAGGCAGTGAAGGGAGCGGATGTATAGTTTGATGTTGTTCTAAAGAAGTGGCCAAAATCTATTACGTGAAAAACAAGGAAAAGAGCCAGAGTAAATAACAGTAAAAAAGAGCACTTTTTCCTTCAACTAAGTCAAGTCTTAAGTACTAATTTTAGTACTGTAAACTAGAAGAACGTGGTCTAAGAAAAGTTACTGAATAACTGAATGATCATTGGCAAATTGCTCCCTTTTTATGGGAAATCTTTTTATCTCTGAAAAATTTGTGAATCAGAAATGTTGAGATAAAATTTTTATTTTTTGTAATGCCAGTGGTTATAACTATATGATTTATGCACATGTCTTTTGAATCTTTAAGAGTTCTATGTATATAGTGTTTCTCTCTAATTTGATAATAAATTTTTAAAACTGAAAAGGTAATTTTCCTCTCTCCTTTGTTTTGGTAGAAATGAAGATTGGAGAGAATTAATATTCCATTGTTCAGTGGACAGATTGACTGGGAGGAGATGGAACGGTGGTCTGACATAGAATTGGAGGCAGCATAAAAGGTTTAATTCTTGTTTCAGTCCTGAGGGGGTAAGATATTTTCTTTGGTCTATTTTTTTACAATAAAGAAAAAAAACCTTTACTCATCTGCCCCTCATCTAAACTCTTGAAGACAATGTTCAAATTAACATGACATTTAAACTGTTGTACAAAAATTATAATATTAAACATACCATAATTTAAGACTAATTCTCAGGGATCATGAAATAGAATCAATGAACACAAAATTCAGAATATTACAGAATGTTCTCATTCAGAACAAGAAAGTCCCTGAAAAATGTCAAGGCCCAATGTTATTCACTATCTATTACTGAAAACATTTTTGAAAGAACAGAGTGAATGCAATTTTTATATTCACTAACAAAATAATAAGATCAAATTTCAGCAACTTTTTCTCAATAGCAGCAATTCTTTTCAATATATCAAAAAATATAAAATATTTTCTGGAAAAAAAACCCTCAAATTAAAAACTATCCATGTTTCAAGCCCATTTAAAACATAAATTTAGTCAGTCATGTTTGCAGTCAAAATTAATATTTTTGGTAAAGGCAACATATATATAAATTCACAATATTTGACTGAAACTTAGCATGTTTCAAAGTTTTGAATAATAAATATTATTTCATCTAAAAAGAACAATACAAAATTTGGAATTCACAATCTTTACTTTTCATGTGAGATTGTCACACCGTCTAGCAAATGGAAAACTACTCTGCATTTCAAGATATCTAGCTGCACTCCCTTAAGTTAACTGAAGTCCTTTTCAAATTATCCCAATACTTACCAAAGAATTAAGGCACGTTACCAAATTATCAACACAAATTGATCCTTCTCTCTCTCTCTTTCACCCCTTTCATGAAATTCCAGTAGGAAGAAAAAAACAAAATTCCTTATCAAGAAGCAAACCCATAGAATAAGTAAAAGTACTTTTACTGAAAACTCTGAGAGGTTTTTGAATGTCTGTTCATTAAAAATATGGAGGTATAGCCACAATATTATTAATGTTGCTAAACTGAAGTCTTGTTTCATGTATCTGAATGTCCCCAAGTATGGCCTGACTTTGCTGTACAGCAGGCACATGGAAAATGTCAGCGGGTTTACATGGAAGACATATCAGATATCAGCACAGGAATGGACAATAAAATAGTAATGGTAAAAATAATAATTGCAAGTATTTATCAGTCCCTAAAATGTGCTCAGCATTTTCCTAAATTCTATTCTAACCACTTTAAATGAATTATCCAATTTAACAGTCACAACTACCATATAAAGTAGTCATTTTAGCATCACAGTTTTACATAGAAAGGAATTTAGTCTTTGAAGGATTTTCTCAAGGTCACATTACATACATGATGAGTATGGAAAGCCTGCTTTAAAATTCAGGCCTGCAGAACCCAGAGTTATAAGCTTGAAACTGTTCTAATTTACCTTTTAGATACATGGTTTTTCTAAACCCTTAGACCCTAAAAAGGAAGATCTTGAATTCCCACAGTGATGTTCCCAGGTTATAGGCAAAAAGTCATGTCTAGCTAATAGGGGTGTAGAAAGATATATGTTTATAGATGCATCTGTATTGTACACAGATGTCCATGAAAAACAGCCCAGGGAATAACCTCTGGGCTGAGAAGTCTTTTGGGTATTTTACATGCTGAGCAACTGCTTTTATAACAGAGACCTGCAGTCAACATTTGGATTAGCTGACTAAATTTATCTTTCTTATTTCATAATTGGATTTTCCAGTTTTAAATTTCATTTGATAGTTTTCCATCCCAGAACAGCTTGTTAGCAACAATTCTGCACTTTTTTCCAGCTCATTTTGCAAACTTGTTAGTGTTAGTTAGTCATGTCCTTCTCTTTGTGACCGCATGGACTGTAGCCTCCCAGGCTCCTCTGTCCATGGAGTATTCCAGGCAAGAATACTGCAGTACATAGCCATTCCCTTCTCCAGGGGATCTTTCTGACCCAGGGATAAAACCTAGGTCTCTTGCATTGCAGGCAGATTCTTTACCATCTGAGCCACCAGGGAAGCCCATACTATAAAATATAAAGAATTTTCCTGTATCGTGACTTCTTTTAAACATGACCATCTATTGTGACAAACTATTGAGACTATTTTAAAATATGTCAGTATATTACCAATTGTCCTTTATTGAAATATGTTAAAGTTTCAATGAGAGAAAAATGTGATAATATTTGGAGGACTCTCACTTTTGAAATGAAGCTTTTAAAAATTAACATATATTACATTATAGAGTGGGCTTCCCTGGTGGCTCAGTGGTTAAAGCATCTGCCTGCAATGCAGGAGACCTGGGTTCGATCCCTGGGTCGGCAAGATTCCCTGGAGAAGGAAATGGCAACCCACTCCAGTATTCTTGCCTGGAGAATCCCATGGAGGGAGGAGCCTGGTAGGCTACAGTCCACAGGGTTGCAAAGAGTTGGACACAACTGAGCTACTTCACTTTTGCATTATAGAGCAGATTTATATTTAAAGAAAAAATGAGAAGGTGCATAGTTTATATATCCCCTTAACCCTACCCACCCAATTGTGTCTTAATATTAACCTTTTGCATTAGTGTAATATATTTGTTACAATTGATGAGGCAATATTGGCACTTTATTAAGTACAGTCCATAGTTTAGGACTTCAGTCTTTTATTGTACATCTTTTGAGCTTTGACAAACGACATGCATCTACCATTACAGCATCATACACCATAGTTTCATTGCTCTACAGATTCCCTGTATTCCACCTATTTATTTCTCCTTCCCTCTAACCCTTCTGACAACCACTGATCTTTTTCTGTGTCTATAGCTTTTTGTTTCCCAAATGTCGTGTAGTTGGTTGGAATCATACAGTATTGCAGCCCTTTAATATTGACTTCTTCCATTCCCATATACACTTTAGTTTCTCTCATACCTTTCTGTGGCTTAAAGATAAAGCCACTGTAACTAAAAAAAAAATTTTTTTTAAATTTATGTTAAATGCTTTCTCTTTCCATTTAAGCACAACTGGGGGTAATTAGGACGTAGAAAATTCTTAGTTGAGGTTTAAAATATAGCTTCTTAATTTTTCCAACAAACATGTATTTTTTATAATCATCTTATATAACTTCTTTCTCCTTCATATAGTTATTATTCTCAAACTTCTAATAGTTTATGAATAAGAATAACCAATGGATCTTACAAGATGAAATTTCAGACCTGCCCTGTGCCTATGGCACCTGGGAAAAAAAAGCATAAAAAATTTGCAGAGAAAATATTTTGTATATTGGGAAGATAGAGAGTTTGTCTCATACTGAGGAAAGATAAATGTTAAAGAGATAAATCCTCTGTCAAGGGCTCCCCTACAGCTCCTACCTACTCTCTTCCTCTATACAATTTCCTATGAAGAGTACTCTGTGTCACAGCTTCTCAAAGGACAATTCAAAACACATTGGCTAATTCCTTACAGTTTAGCTTGGGCAGCTCTTGTCAATGTGTCTTGAGTTCCCTTTGCTCCTTTGATCTTGCATTTGGAAGTCCTGAGAATACATACTATGTCTTATTCCACCTGGAGAGAACTGACTAAAATTTTTTTGCAAAAGTATGTTTGAAGGGAATCTAAATATCTGTACCATATACACCTACTGTTTTTGTTATTTAGATGTGGGTATAGAATTAATAATTTGCATACTCTAGTAAATCAGTTGCATGCATGCTCTCATGGCCAACTCTCAGCAGCCCCATGGACTGCAGTCCACCAGGTTTCTAAATCCATGGGATTTTTCAGGCAAGAATGCTGTAGTGGATTTCCATTTCCTACTCCATGAGATCTTCCCAACCTAGGGATTGAACTCATGTCTCTTGCATCTCTTGGATTGGCAGGCAGATTCTTTACCACTGTGCCATCTGGGAAGCCCGAGTACATCAATTCAGTTCAGTTCAGTTCATTTCAGTTCAGTCGCTCAGTTGTCTCCGACCTGTTGCGACCCCATGGACTGCAGCACACCAGGCTTCCAATCCATTGCCAACTCCCAGAGCTTGCTCAAACTTATGTCCATCGAGTTGGGGATACATCTAACAATCTATCCTGTCATTCCCTTCTCCTCCTGCCTTCAATCTTTCCTAGCATCAGGGTCTTTTCCAATGAGTCAGTTCTTCACATCAAGTGGCCAAAATATTGGAGCTTCAGCTTCAGCATCAGTCTTTCCAATGAATATTCAGGACTGATTTCCTTTAGGATTGACTGATTTGATCCCTTTGCAGTCCAAGGGACTCTCAAGAGTCTTCTCCAACACCACAGTTCAAAAACATCAATTCTTTGGTGCTCAGCTTTCTTTATGGTCCAACTCTCACATCCATACATGACTACTGGAAAAACCATAGCTTAGGCTATATGGACCTTTGTTGGCAAAGTAATGCTTCTGCTTTGTAATATGCTGTCTAGGTTAGTCATAGCTTTTCTTCCAAGGAGAAGTGTCTTTTAATTTCATGGCTGTAGTCATCTGCAGTGATTTTGGAGCCCAAGAATGTAAAGTCCGTCACTGTTTTCATTGTTTCCTCATCTATTTTTGCCACTAATTGATGGGACCAGATGCCATGATCTTCATTTTTTGAATGTTGAGTTTTAACCCAGCTTTTCACTCTCCTTTTTCATTTTCATCAAAAGGCAGCCACTATGGAGAACAGTGTGGAGATTCCTTAAAAAACTGGAAATAGAACTGCCTTATGATCCAGCAATTCCACTGCTGGGCATACACACTGAGGAAACCAGAAGGGAAAGAGACACGTGTACCCCAATGTTCATCGCAGCACTGTTTCTAATAGCCAGGACATGGAAGCAACCTAGATGTCCATCAGCAGATGAATGGATAAGAAAGCAGTGGTACATATACACAATGGAGTATTACTCAGCCATTAAAAAGAATACATTTGAATCAGTTCTAATGAGGTGGATGAAACTGGAGCCTGTTATACAGAGTGAAGTAAGCCAGAAGGAAAAACACCAATACAGTATACTAACGCATATATATGGAATTTAGAAAGATGGTAACGATAACCCTGTATACGAGACAGCAAAAGAGACACTGATGTATAGAACAGGCTTATGGACTCTGTGGGAGAGGGAGAGGGTGGGAAGATTTGGGAGAATGGCATTGAAACATGTGAAATGTCATGTATGAAACAAGATGCCAGTCCAGGTTCAATGCACGATGCTGGATGCTTGGGGCTGGTGCACTGGGACGACCCAGAGGGATGGTATGGGGAGGGAGGAGGGAGGAGGGTTCAGGATGGGGAACACATGAGAAATAAAGGAATAAAAAATTTAAAAAAATAAATAAATAAATAAATAACTTGCCCAAGGTAAAAAAAAAAAAAAAGAATTTTCCATATAGAAATGAATCACCAGTCCAGGTTTGATGCAGGATACAGGAAGCTTGGGGCTGGTGCACTGGGATGACCCAGAGGGATGGTATGGGGAGGGAGGTGGGAGGAGGGTTCAGGATGTGGAACATGTGTACACCCGTGGTGGATTCATGTTGATGTATGGCAAAACCAATACAATATTGTAAAGTAAAAAAATAATAATAATAATTTAAAAATTAAAAAAAAAAAAAGACTTTTTAGTTCCTCTTCACTTTCTGCCATAAGGATGGTATCATCTGCATATCTGAGGTTATTGATATTTCTCCCAGCAGTCTTGATTGCAGCTTGTGCTTCATCCAGCCTGGCATTTCACATGATATACTCTGCATATAAGTTAAATAAACTAGGTGACAATATAGAGCTTTGAAGTACTCCTTTCCCAATTTGGAGCCAGTCTATTGTTTCATATCTGGTTCTAATTGTTTCTTCTTGACCTGCATACAGGTTTCTCAGGAGGCAGGTAAGGTGGTCTAGTATTTTCATCTCCTTAAGAATTTTCCACAGTTTGCTGTGATCCACACTGTCAAAGCCTTTAGTGTAGTTAATGAAGCAAAAGTAGATATTTTTCTGGAATTCTCTTGTTTTCTTCTTGTTCTGTGACTTAATGGATGTTGACAATTTGATCTCTGGTCCCTCTGCCCTTTCTAAATCCAGCTTGAACATCTGGGAGTTCTTGGTTCACGTACTGTTGAAGCCTCGGTTGGAGAATTTTGAGCATTACTTTGCTAGCATGTGAGATGAGTGCAACGGTGCAGTATGAACATTCTTTGTCATTTCCATTCTTTGGGATTGGAATAAAAACTGACCTTTTCCAGTCCTGTGGCCACTGCTGAGTTTTCCAAATTTTTGGCATATTGAGTGCAGTGAGTGTATTGTGTACGTCAATTACAGAATGACTATTATCACAGTATATCATAAAAAGTGGCAAAGTAATACCACTTCTCAGGTGAATCTCACTTCTCTGCTTCCCATTTTCAGTTCAAATAGTGACTAATAAGCTGAAATTTCATGGTTCATGACATGAAAATACCTTTATTATTAGATGATTTGCAGTTATAATTAACAACAATTTGAACCATGAATGTTCTCCTGGTCTCTCTCATTCCCTAATTTCTTGATCATAAAAAACTAGTTTCTGAGAATATTTTTTTCATGATTAAGAGGATATTTACCTATTAGATTATTAATGAGGTCCTAAAAGCACCAAAAAACACTTCAGGAGAAAGTACCATAGCAACATTTATCATATAATCATTAGTATGAATACTTTTGCTTTTAAAATGTTTGATCAAAGCCTATTAAAATTATATATTATGAGCCTTCTGAAGGAACAATCTTCTTGCTTTCATTCTCATTTTTCAAAAAATGGGATTATAACTCTGGCCAAACATATTTGCTGTTTAAAAGCAGAATATTGAGACCATCTTTGAAATTAATATTGAAAAATAGAGGGAAACAGCAAAATCCTGAAATGCCCTAAAAGGAAAACTAAGAAGTACTCCTATGCTTGATTTTCACGTATCTAGAATTACATTTATTGCCTTATGAATACTTCATTCTTGCCAGTCTTCCTCAAAAATATAACCCAGGCATTCATTTATCCTTTAATTCAATAAATACAGCCAAACACCTAATAAATAGCAAGTGCTATGTTAAAGAAAGGGGATGTAATTGTCAACAATAGATAAAGAATTCATTTCCTCATGAAGATTATATTTAATGAAGATTTTCCAAAATACTTCTATTATCACTGAATTCCAAACATACTGATAACCCTATTTGCCCCAAATTCTCCTAAACTCCCAGGAAAAGCTTTTTTATGTCCTTTTTTTTTTTTAAATACATTTGTAAAGTTTGCAAGTAATTCTTTAGAGTTCCTTTTCCATTTAGAATGGCAATTCTCCCCTTGAGCCTTAAATTTTATGAACTTTTCTTCTAAAGCAGAGGCTGAACTTTGTTTAATGAAAAATAAGTCACTGATGTGGTTATTTCTTCCCATGACTGAGAACTTTCTGTGGAAGACGTTGTGTGTCTCATCCCTGTCTTCTTCTTTTCATTATGGGACTTACTTTATGTTCAGTGGCTCATTAGAAAACTATGATGGAGTCTTGCATGCTTTTTCTCTCTCTACCAAAGACTTAACGATCCTGAACATCTCTGATGCCGGTCCTGTCTGAGCGGAAAAGGTGCAGCATCTTCAGTCGGATCTGCCTGGTCTTAATGGTATAAACCACTGGGTTGAGCAATGGAGGTGTGAGAAAGTGCAGATAAGAGAGCAGCACATGGCTGGAAGGGGAAGCTCGTCTGCCAAATCTGTGGATCATGGACAGGCCAATCATAGGTGTGTAGAAGAGCAGCACAGCACAGATGTGGGAGACACAAGTGTTGAGGGCTTTGAGGCGCTCGGCCTTGGATGCAATGGACAGCACTGTCTGGAGGATGAGCCCATAGGACAGGACAATGAGCACAGAGTCTACCCCCAGTGTGGACAGCACCACAAAGAGACCATAGACGCTGTTGGTGTGGGTGTCAGCACAGGCCAGCTTCATGACATCCGGGTGCAGGCAGTAGGAGTGGGACAGCAGGCGAGTCCTGCAGTAAGGCAGCTGCTTCAGCATGATGGGGGCTGGGATGTGGAGACCGATGCTGCGTACCACAATGACCAGGCCCAGCCTGGCAATCCTGGGACTCGTGAGGATGGTACCGTAGTGCAGGGGCTTGCTGATGGCTACAAAACGGTCAAAAGCCATGGCCAGCAGCACAGAGGACTCCATGATTGAGAAGGTGTGGATGAAGAAGAGCTGGGCCAGACACACATCCAGGGCCACCTCCCTGACTCCCAGCATGTAGATGGAGAGCATGGTGGGCAGGGTGGAGGCAGACAGCCCCAGGTCGGTCATAGCCAACATGGACAGGAAGTAGTACATGGGCTGGTGTAGGGAGGGGTCTGACCTCACCACCCACAGGATCAGGCTGTTTCCTGCCAGAGCAGCCACATACATGGCACACAGAGGAATGGAGAGCCACGTGTGCCCAGCCTCAAGGCCTGGCAGGCCTGTGAGGAAGAAGGAGGTGCCAGTGTGGTTGGAGTCTGCCATGGTGACCTGAGGGGTGGAACTCCAAAAGTACAATCACATGCCCTAGAATTAAAAGATTACTGGGTCAGAACCTGTTCTGTAAATTAATATATTGAAAAGACACTCCAAAATAATCCTCTGATAATTACAGCCTTTTAATTTTTCCAAGTATTCCCCCTAGTTCATAGATCAGAAACACTTAAAAAAAAAAAAAAGTGAGTTTGAATTATTAGAAGAAATCATGCATATGTAGTAAGATTGGCTCTGGAGCCACACAACAAAATTTAACCCTAAATCAGAGTTTGAATCATGATTCTTGAAAGGGAGTTAGACCATATTGATTCTAACTCTACATTATACATACTGGGAAATTAAATCCAGGTTCCAATGTAGTCAGTGTGTCTGATCTAAAAGCACAGTTCAGTTTTCCTCACTCCCTGTCAGGATCTCCTTCACATACTTTTCAGTAAGTACTTCTTGAATAAGGTGAACATGAGAATTTTGCAGAGAGATACCTTCATACATACTAAAACATGGTTCCCTTTAACACATTAACACACCCATGTGAGCACACAAATGAAGCCTTTCTACATACAATCTAAACTGCCAAGTTATGGACATTTATCCAAATATTATTCATTGTCTAATGTCTATGATTCAATGTCTTATATGAACAAGCATAACATATAAATAGAATGATTCCTAACTCATTGCATATTGAACAGACACTTTAAATATCATCAGTAACTATTCAGCATTATATTTATGAAATTATAGAAACTAGAAAAAGACATTTGTTTGCCAAGGAATCAGGATTTAGCTCCACTTAAAAAGTAATTTCTGGAGGAGGATAAAAATCTGAGAGTAGGTCTTTTGTTTTCTCATTGTTCTCTGCCTTGAATTTTGGCCACTGTGTCACTCCATGCCATCTCAACCACCTTCCGATACTTTGCCCATTATGAGTTCCATTTTTGAGAATACAGTGAAAGAGAACTCAATTTGAAAGTTTTTTCACTTTCCTTCCTAATCATAAACAAAGGGAGATTACTATAGTTTTCCAGAAATACAAAACATTAAAGAATCACAATGAAAAGGGTAATTTAATTTTGAGGAATCTTACTAAATCTTATACTCAGAGACTTTTTTTCAGATGGTATTGATATTTTTTCTGTATCACATTTCATTTTATATGCCAGGGGAAGTGCAATCCAGTATTACTCTCTCTTTGAAAAGGAGGTCTGCATATTTGTGAATTCTTTCACTTTTTCTTCTGCAGGTAAAAATGTATAGTTCATTACCTTTTTATTTCACTTAAGTACTTTATAGAACATTTTCATATATACCATTTTAAAGCAATTCAAACTTCAGAATGTAGCAAATCAGTTTTTCCAGACAAAGCAACTTAATCATGAAGAATTCAAATACTTAACTTTCCTAAGTTTACATAGATAATAAAAGGAGGGAGGCTTTCCTCATGGCTCAGGGGTAAAGAGTCCATCTGCCAATGCAGGGGACATGGGTTTGATTCCTGGTCCAGGAAGTTCCCACATGCTATGGAGCAACTAAGCCCGTGCACCACAACTACTGAGCCTGTACTCTAGAGACCAGGAGTCACAATTACTGAGCCCACATACTGCAGCTACTGAAGCCAGCCTGCTCTAGAGCCCATGCTCTACAACAAGAGAAGTTGCTGTGGTGAGAAGCCTGCATACTGCAACTGGAGAGTAGTCCCAGTTTGCTGCAACTAGAGAAAGCCCATGCAGCAACAAAGGCCCAACACAGCCATAAAGGAATAAATAGAACTATTTTAAAAATAAATAAGTGAAAGGAGGATCCAGGACTGGAAGTGAGTCTCTCTGACTCAGTGGTTTTTACTCTGAATATTGTTGTTCGGAAGACAAATGCCCGTCAAACAGACTTGAGGTACTCACAAACCTTATCTTTAAATCAAAGTAAACTAAAAACTCTCATGAATTCCTGTTTTTTTTTTAAATTCCTTCATAATGGCCGCTTCAGGTTTGTCTATTGTAATCTACTTTCTTACCATCAGATTAGATGCCTGCATTTTCAGTCAGTAATTAAACTGTCTGAGGCAATGTTCAAGATCCAGGAAATAGAATGATGAAAAAAATAATAAGATCTCAATAAAAAGAGATGCGTGAGTCAATATTATTTCAAATATGTGAAGAAAATAAAACAATGTGGAAAGAGAAGGGGGTGTTATTTTAGACTGCCAGTTTAGGTCAAAGTTCTCTGAGGAGTGGGCAATTGAAGAAAGCAGAAGGATGAAAAGGAGCAAGAAAGTTGGAGATTTTTGTGTATGTGATTAAGTCTTTGGGTTTTTTTGTTGTTGTTGTTCAGTCGCTCAGTCACGTCCTACTCTTTGTGGCCCTGTGGATTGCAGCATGCCAGTCTTTCCTGTCCTATACAGATGTACCAAGGAAGAGAGGTAGATATCTACGATAGATATAATTGCAATAAGAAATAAGAGAGTTATGTGAACCTTCTAGAGCCAATACCATCACTTAAGAAAACTGTATTCCATTTGCTGGGGCTTCAGGGATCAGGGTGGTATTCACTTCTGTGCTGAATATATAGCAAGTGGCTCTGAAAGTGTGGACCCTGGGCTAGTGGTATCAGCAGCATGAGAAATTGTAATAAGTACAAACTATTAGGTCCCACCCTCGCCTACTGAATGATGGTTTCTCAGGAAGAAGCCCAGAATTAAGGTGCTTTAACCAATTCTCCAGGTAATTCTGATGCAAACCGAAGTCTGAGGGTCACTGTGGTACATTCTTGGGAATACTATTGCTTAGTAAACAGATAAGTGCAGTGCTCTTGAAGTCTCATTAAAACAAAAAAGTGGGGGAGAATCAAAAGTCATGAGTTAAGAGAAAAGGAACACTCTTAGACAAAGAAAGAAACCTTGCATCTTAGTGCCAAATTCTGAGATGGGATCAACAAAGACAGTCACAAACAGAGTGTTTTAGTAGGATGTACCAAATGAGTTTGGATCTTCCCTGGTGGCTCAGACCGTAAAGCATCTGCCTACAATGACTACCATGTGGGAGACCGGGGTTCAATCCCTGGGTTGGGAAGATATCCTGGAGAAGGAAATGGGAACCCACTCTAGTATTCTTGCCTGGAAAATCCCATGGATGGTGGAACCTGGTAGGCTACAGTCCATGGGGTCGCAAAGAGTCAGACGCCTCTGAGCAACTTCACTTTCATTTTCTTTCTACCAAATGAGTTTACCATAGAGCATTAAAGATTAAAGAAACCTGTAGAGATTATAGTAAATAAGAATACTATTTGAAAAAAAAATTTTTTTTCAGGACTTCCCTGATGGCTCACTGGGTAAAGAATCTGTTTGAAAAGTATCGCATTGTTATTAAAGTAATCTGTCCACTAAAGTCTGCTGCTGTAGAAAGTTGGACATGCTTTTTTATCCTTTTTACATACAGATTTATGAAATTTCTAGACAATTACTGAATTCCATCTTATCTTCACCCTGGGGTTTCTTCAAAGTTAGAGAAGAATCTTTAACATTTCTTTAACAGATTGAAAGACCCTTTGCTTCACTCACAGGTTTTACATGTATAGGTAAAAGTACAATGAATGCCTCTAAAATAAGCAGATTCAGGGTTCCTGGCATTATTTCACTTACTTAGTCTTTGAGAAAATGGAGTTCTGAAAGAAGACACTGAGATGCTCATATATGTAGTGTGTATTATTATTTTTTTATGTTTTGTACTAAACTGACTGCTTAGGAGAGGGAAAGTTTTGTTTTTTTTGTGTGTGTATTCACGTGTATGTGATGATTTTTCTTGTTTTAATATTTTTTAAAAAAGTATTTTCTGAGTGAAGGGATTTCATTGTAAGAAGCAGAATAAAAGTCTGGGTACCTGCCTCTGGTTCAGGCTCCAGCAATAAAATACTAAATAAATAAACAAACAAAGCAACTTGGACAAAACTTGAACTTAAACAAGAGCTGCTTCCACAAGAGTTAAGGATGCACTGTGAGCTTCTTCCTCATGGGAATGCCTCCTTTTGTTTTGTCCACAGATTTCCAACTAGGAGAAAACCTGTGGCATCAAGGTACAAAGTGGGAAGCCACACTGGATTTTCTAACACCAATATTTACTTTCTTCTGCAGGCACATTAAAGTGAAAGTCTTGCTCAGTCATGTCTGACTCTTTGCGACCCCATGGACTATACAGTTCATGGAATTCTCCAGGCCAGAATACTGGAGTGGATAGCCTCTCCCTTCTCCAGGGGACTTTTCCCATCCCAGGGACTGGGTCTCCTGTATCTCAGGCAGATTCTTTACCAGCTGAGCCACAGGGAATGACCATAGAATCCTTAGGCACATTAGGATTCAGATCAACAGCATTGAGAGAGAATATTCTGCCATGATAGTAATAATCAAAGAATAGGCTTCATGTTCATAAAGGATTCTCCTCTCACACTGCATACACACACTCACATATACTATGCTAATTTCGCTTTGTCAATCTGATAGTTTTACTTGAAGATAAACTAAGACAGTGGATAGAAGAGTTCCTAGTATTCTATAAAGTATTTAGAAAGTAAATAATAACTGTGAATATTTGTCCATCCTTTAATTTAGAAAATTTACTTACCATACTCAAAATCCAAGGCACTTTTTCAATGCTGATTCTTTAGAGATTTAGACAAAATTGCAATTAATCTTGATCACCTTAGGCCTATCAATTCACATCTTTTTGTTCACTTCCATCTTGTAAGGAGAAACAGACCATCTTTTCAAACTGTCTTCACAAACCAGCAATCCCTATACCAATCTGTTCCTTAAACTTTTCCTCACTTTAGCTTATCTACCTTAAGAAGCATAGAATCCATCTTCCTAGAAATTCAGGTATACACATATCAACCTGTATTTAAGACAGTGGAGGCTTTTGAAAATAAGTTGCCAGCTCCTACTTGCTATTTAATTAGTTCTATCTGTTATGACAACACTTTTTTTTTCCTATTATAGATTGTTTATTATTTCTTTTTTTTTTAAGTTTTATTTTATTTTTAAACTTTTGAGAAATTCTTTAGAAAACATACCCAATAGCTCCTAGATAGTATCTGAAGATGAAGAGCCCCTTTTCTTCCTCTAAATCTTCAGTATAATATCCTTTTTCAGGGTCTTAATTCAAAACATATTAACAAGTCCTTAAACTAGCACTAATAAGGAAACTTGGCAAATTGGTTTTACTCCTTCTTTCCCCTCCAAACCCCACAGATTGTTTACTTACCCAGAAGGAGATAAGATCTGAGAACCTTTCCCACCCCTCTCCTGGGTACATTCCTGAATTTTCTCCCTTGCTAAACACTCTGGGCTTTGGGGAAGCACTACCTTTAACCATGTCACTGCCAAACAAGTTTTGCAATGGGCCAAAGACTCTGTTGTGATTGAAAGTTCTTCGGACCTGCCAAGGCTGAATTTTTCAGTTACCGAGTCCCTATATATTACAGTTAAAAAGCAATTGGCCTTTTTGAGAGTATAAGCTTCAACATCAGAAAGGCCTGAGTTGAAAAAAGTCTTTACTGGTAATTGTCTAATGTGCAGGCTCTTTTGGGGCTCATTTCTCATGTCCCTAAAATATAATATTACTACCATTGGGAAGTAACGGATATATGATTAACATCAATGGCCCTAGCGTTAAACTGTCTAGGATTGAATCTTAACTCTGTCCCTTAATAGCTCAGAATACTTGGGTATGTTATTTAATCTCTCATTGACTCAGTTTCCTTATCCATGAAATTGGAATAGTGAAAAGAGCTAATTCACCATAGTTTTGAGTATTAAACCAGGTACTCCATTAAAAAATTTAAAACATTGCTTGTTGTTATTCAAATATTCAAATAATTATCTATTTTAATATGATTATTATTTTATAATATTACAATGAGTTTTTAATATAATAACATACAAATCACTAGTAAGTTATTTTAAAAGCATGTATTCAACATTAAATAAATTATATGATAATGATGGTCATACAAATGCAGCAAAGAAACTTTGTATTGTTGCCACAGAAATTTTAAAGTTCAATAAAATGAAAGACTTTCTAACTTTGAGGAAATGTCTCTGTAGTTAAATAGAAATTAGAAATTTAGCCACAGCATTGAAAACCAAGACAACTAATGCTACTATGAAATAATGTTTTGTAAAGTTCTTTGTTTCACTGTATAGGCAAAATAAAATGAAAGCTTAATTTTTGTAGACACACTTACTTGTCAAATCCCTGAGTATGAATGCAGAAAAATAGAGGCTTGAAAAATTTTCCACTTATATTTCCACCTTCATGTTATATGTTATAAAGAAATAATAGGTATTAAACATATTCCAACTAATAAATAAATAACTCTAACTCTGGGCAAGATATGTAAAATATACCAAACCTTGAAAAACAAGCAGGAAGATCTTTGATTTCTTGTGATAAAGGAAACAAGATGTGAAATTCATATCCATCTGGGCTTTCTGCCTGACTGTATTTTACAAGCTCAGACAGGGAAATTGAATGCAAATTTAGAGCAGTTCTCTTCCTAATGGAGGAAAGTATTAGCCTGTGAGTGACAGACTTGCTTGACCTAATGTTACCTAGTGTTACCAAACCCAAGCTCCCTCTGCTTACCACATATGAAAGTGAAAGTTGCTTAATCTTGTCCAACTCTTTGGGACCCCATGAACTATACAGTTAGTCCGTGGAATCCTCTGGCCCAGATTACTAGAGTGGATACCCTTTCCCTTCTTCAGGGGATCTTCCCAACCCAGGGATGAACCAAGGTCTCCTGCATTGCAGGTGTATTCTTTACCAGCTGAGCCACAAGGGAAGCCCAAGAATACTGAAGTGGGTAGCCTATCCCTTTTCCAGGGGTTCTTCCCAACCCACGGATTGAACCAGGGTCTCCTGGATTGCAGGAGGATTCTTTACCAACTAAGCTATCAGGGAAGCTCACCACATAAAGAATCAATAAATCCAAGAGACTAGGTGTTGAGGCAAGGAATACAACCTTATATAGGAAGCTGGCTGCTGTAAAACATGGCAGACTACTGTCTAAAAATAACATCTTATTGGGGTCTGGATGCCAGATTCTTTCATATAACACAGATGTGGGAGGGGGAAGGTGAGGAAGTAAAAGGAGAAGGTCATTAATCTTACAAATATCTGCTGGAATGGCCAGTCTCAGGGAAGTGATGTGTTAATGTCTTCCTTCCTGTAGATATCTACATGTGGACAGGGTCCTGAACAAAGGCATTTTGGTTTAACATTCAGATAGAGGGGCAGGGTTCCCTATGGCAGACCATTATGTACAGACAATATCATTTTAGTGAACAAAAGCAATGGTAAGCAAATATTAAAATGAAAGAAACAGATGCAATATAGAGTCAGAATTTGCTCTTCCCTATATCACTAGTACAGATTATGTTTGTAATAATATAATATAATCAGTTTGTAACTGATAGAGCAGTTCTATCAAAGAAGTTAACTCAAGATTTACTTTTGAAAGAAAGAAACCATGACACCAAAGCAAACCAGTTTTTCTAGCTTTGACTTGTCTATGAAAGCCTAGTCAATTCTCATAAAAATGGCCTTGCAGGATGACAACTCTGCTTACCTTTTAAATCCTCCTTAAAATTCAGAGAAAATTCAGTTGTACATGGTATTCATCATTCAAAGACTATAACACGATAGTTTGTGAAGTCTCAGAATATCCCATGTCTTTATTAGAAAGTGAAGAGCAGTGCTTTAATTACATTCAGAGGGCTGAAGAATACTGGAGTCTGTATATGCTTTTTATACCTCATGAAGCTTAAAAAAACACTTATCTGCATAATATTCACATTGTAATACATTTAATTTTATTATAATAATGTATTTATTTATTCAAAATGCACTTCAATTTTTTGAAATATTCTACTTGGTTTACATTAACCAGTGTAACCCACATCTCGAGTTAGTATGCAAATCATAAGAAAAATATATTTTGATTTCACATATTTGTCAAATTCTCAGACAGTACAACAAAGCGAGGCTCTCGAGCTTAATTTTGTATGGTTCTAGGTTTTTAGTTGGAAGGCATCATTAGATGTCATTTGGAATCCTACTCTTCTAATTTGCTTGCTTTTACATGAAAATGATATTCTCAGGAGGCTGTCGGTTTCCTCTGCAATAATCTGAGTAGTCTGCAGAGTGATAATGACTTTGTCAAACAAGAAACACATCTGTTGGTTAGTTTGTTTTTCATTAAGCAGGCACTATTAAGCAGGCTGGAAAAACACCAAAAAGTATTTTGGTCAGTGTTTCTGACTAATTAATTGATAGATTGTATGAAAAGAATTCTCTGCCTCCTCTCTGAGAAATCTTCAGTCAGCAAGCTGGTAATCATAACCAGGATTTCAACCCTGAGGCTCAGAGTTTACTGGGTTGGAGCATCTTCAGAATGCGTGCTCGAATCTCTTTGGTTTTGACAGTGTAGACAATTGGGTTGAGCATTGGAGGTACAAGAAAGTGCAAATAGGAGAGAAGCATGTATATCTGAACTGGCAGCTTCTTTTTCCCAAAGCGATGGATCACAGACAGGCTGATCAGTGGGGTGTAAAATAATAGTACAGCACAAATATGGGAAATGCAAGTATTGAGGGCTTTCAGTCGTCCAGCATTGGAAGCAATGCTCAATACTGTCTTCAAAATCATCACATAGGAGAGGAGAATGAAGACCGCATCCAGCCCCAATGTGGAGAGCATCACAAAGAGCCCAAGGCCACTGTTCACAACTGTGCTGGAACTGGCCAGCCTCAGAACATCAGGGTGAACACAGTAGGAATGTGACAGTGCATTCACAGGTGGGAATTGCAGTCTTCCAAGGAGTACAGGCAGGGGCAGGTGGAGGGCAGCACTACGGGTCACACTGGCCAGCCCAGTGGCCCCGATGCACTTGGCTGTCAGGATGGTGGCATAGCGTAAGGGCTCTCGGATAGCCACACAGCGGTCAAAAGCCATGGCCAACAGCACAGCTGACTCAATTACTGAGCATGTGTGGATGAAGAAGAGTTGCACAAAGCAGGTTGCAGCTCCCACCTTCCTCTGGCCCAGGAGAAAAACAGCTGCCATGGAAGGGAGTGTGGAAACTGCGAGGCCCAGGTCAGCCACTGAGAGCATGGAGAGGAAGAGGTACATGGGAGTGTGGAGGCTGGGAACAGACTTGACAATGTACAGTATGGTGGTGTTGCCCAGCAGAAAGAGAACATAGATGAAGCAGACAGGAATAGCTGTCCAGCAATGAGCAGTCTCCAGTCCTGGGAAATCCATCAGTATGAAGAAGAAATTGCTGGCACTATTGTTGATAGGAACTGCCATATCTCTGAGAGATTTTTGCCCTTTAAAAGTTATGGAGACAGCAAAAAGTTACTATTTTATAGCATTCTCTATCATCTCATCCCATATGGCACCCCTGACCCATGCCTTCATATAAATATTGCTCTTCTTTTCTCCTCACAATACTGAATCCTGTTCCTTTACACATTACCCTAGGGTATAATGCTACACTCTCTTTTGGGTGGTTTGTCAAAAGAGAGCTTGAGACTAGTTTGTCCAAAGAGACTAGTTTACAGAAGCAAATTAGGCCTTTTGTTTATAGAAAATTTCTTTCTCATATGCAGATATTTTAATGGATAAAAAAGGCAAAGTGAAACTCTGTATTGAGAGTGCAGTGTCCTTGTACATAATCTAAATCAGTTTTTGTACCATAATAATAGGGTTCTACAGAGAAGGCAATGGCACCCCACTCCAGTACTTTTCCCTGGAAAATCCTATGGACAGAGGAGCCTGGTAGGCTGCAGTCCATGGGGTCACTGAGTCGGACACGACTGAGTGACTTCACTTTCACTTCTCACTTTCATGCATTGGAGAAGGAAATGGCAACCCACTCCAGTGTTCTTGCCTGGAGAATCCCAGGGACGGGGGAGCCTGGTGGGCTGCCGTCTATGGGGTTGCACAGAGTCGGACATGACTGAAGCGACTTAGCAGCAGCAGCAGCAATAGGGTTCTAAAGAAACCTAGATTTGGATAATTGTATTTAATGACTTCTTGGTAGTTAGAAAATAAAGTATATAAGAATGTTAACAGTAACTTTGAACTCCTGATATAACCAGATCTATTTTTTGCTCTGACAGGACATCAGAACTAATACCTTTGACAAATACCAAGAAGAGTTTGAGTTTTATCTGTATTTTTCCTGCATTTATGTCCCTTCTTAATCCTAGTTACAGATCTCTGAAAAATATTTGAATATCTGGTACAGATCTGTGGGAGAAGGAAGGTCAAAACTAAATAATATTTGTCATTAGAAATATAGTATAATCTCAATGCCATGCACAATTACTGAGTTCCTGCTACATACTCAGTTTAAATAATATACTGACAGATGATGTATAGCTAATGTTTTTGAAGGTCCACTAACCCATGGGTCAACAGAGAACACATCCATAAACTAATTCATGAGGGCACTGACTATGAGACACATAAAAGATTCCAACTCTCTATCTGCATCCTGCTCTCCATGACTCACCTTTTTAATGATCCTGATTCCCTCACAGATGATTATTAAAGAACAGAATAAAGTGTGGAATCTCAGTTTATGGAGTTCAAATGAGACTTTGTTCACATTGAATGATGCTTCTCTTTGTCAACATCTCCTTGAGCAGTCTTATGTATGTGGCAATTATGAACAGTTAATCTCCATTATAGTCTAATTCTTTTTCATAAACCAACTATAATGCTGCTCTATAAAGTCATGAAGAATACCTGCAGTCCCCATTTTACATGTTAACTCTTAGTCTATGGAAAATCCAGAAAAGATATTGTGTGAAAGCTGAGCAATGTTGTCAAAACCAAAACAAGTCATGGCAATTGAATAGTAAAATCATATTGGCACTGATGGTAGGACAAGTAGTGGATGAAGAGGAAGAAAAAGAAAGAGAAGAAGAAGGAGAAACACCTGTAAGAAAAGCAAAGATGGCAGGTGTTGTGTTATTATATTTGAGAAAGGATCTGTAATAGAAAAAGGAAAGCTGTTTTGTTTTTTTTTTTAATCTTTTTTTTTAATGGGTAAACTACTGAAATCTGAGGGTGGGTGAGTGCTGTGATTTATCTATATTGTCCTAATACAATTTTTCTGAGTTGTGGTTACAGAGGGAGAGATGGGCAATGAGTGGACTTAGTATCCATCCACCTGCTTTGACAAATTTTACTTATTTTATTATTAATTAAATTTTATTTCAGTATAGTTACTTTACAATGTTGTGTTAGCTTCTACTGTATAGCAAAATGAAAAAGCCATACATATAAATATATGAATATCTCCCTGCCTTTTGGATTTGCTTCCCATTGAGGACACCACAGTGCATTGAGTAGAATTCCCTGTGCTACACACGCTTTTAATCACAGTGTGTTTAAAATCACAGGTACACTAGGAATGCAGAGAATTACCAGAGAAGGGAATGTATAAAAGAAAAACAGCAGTGGGTACTGCATTTGGTTAGTGGTATGAACTAATTTTTTCCAGCATAATTCAGTAATTATTATGGGTCTGCTGTATAGCTGGGCTTTGCAGAGAGGTAGTGGTATATATGAAGCAAATTCTGAGGAAGTATAGTTATACAAGGGCTTCCCTGGTAGCTCAGCTGGAAAAGAATGTGCCTGCAACACAGGAGACCCCAGTTCAATTCCTGGGTTGGGAAGATCCCCTGGAGGAGGGATAGTCTACCCATTTCAATATTCTTGTCTGGAGAATTCCATGGACAGAGGAGCCTGGCAGTCTATAGTCCATGTGGCCCCAAAGAGTCAGACACAATCAAGCAACTGAGCACATACACACACACACACACACACACACACACACACACACAGAGCAACAACAACAGTCATACAGTTTCAGAATTCATTTACACGTGGAGAAGAGAGATACACTAAAAATGTCTGGACTTTCTCACAAAGAAATGCTAAAATGATAGGAGTTACCAGGCAATGGAAGACAGAGCACATCTGGACAAAGGTCAGAGCTTGAAATACAAACCAATGCATGCTTCTCTCTGGATAACCCATAGTTTCTTCTTTAAGTATCTCATCATTTTAAACCAAAGGGTTATGACATTTTATTGATCTGTGTCTAATAGTTACAGAAAATAGTGTAAGTCGAATTTCAAAAGTCTTTTTTTTATTTTTGAATGTACAACTTTCTGAAAAATGTTGCTACATTGCCAATATGTGAAGTGGCTTTCTGCCTATACAGATCTTTAAAAGTGTTAGTGCTGCTTCAGAGCACTAAAGCTGCACAGAGTCCTGGAGTTTCTAGCACTGCCCTGAGAAATGCTACATAAACTAAATTATATCAGTTCTTCAAAGCATAAATGCAGAGCTGTTGTGCTTTTTAAAAATCTTATAGTATAGATTTAATATTATCAGTTCTTTAAACTATTTCTTTTAAGAGAAGACCTCTACATAGCTCTTCATCATGAGGGCTTCATTGATAAATACTTTATGTTGCCTCTATTATAATGTAGTGTGAGAATTACAAAACATATTTCCAGTTTTTCTTCTTTGCCTCCTTCCTTCTTCCTCATGTGTGCTCAGTAGCTTCAGTCATGTCCGACTTTTTGGACCCTGTGGACTGTAGCCCACCAGGCTTCTCTGTCCATGAGGATTCTCCAGGCAAAATACTGGAATGGGTTGCCATGCCCTCTGCCAGGGGATCTTCCCAATTCAGGATCAAACCCACATCTTCTGCATCTCCTGTATTACAGGCAGATTCTTTACTCACTGAGCCACCTGGAAAGCCCCCCTCCCTGCCTCCTTGCCTTCCTTTTCTTTTCTTTTAGGTATTACTTTTGCCTTACATTAATTATGGACTTGCAGTTGATCTTAAACTAAATGGCAAGAATTGAGTGAGGAAAAAGGGGCCAGGAATGGTTTCCCAGATATAGAATGTATCATATATGAGAAAAAGATATACCTCCAACAAATGTCCCTCCTGCCTCAGAAATGTTCACAATCGAGTTTGCAACCATATTTAGGATAGCCCATGACTTCTCTTGACTGCCATTCCCAATATACATACACTGTGATTTGAGCTAAGCTAGCCTGGAAAATCCCATGGACAGAGAAGCCTGGTAGGCTGCAGTCCATGGGGTAGCTAGAGTCGGACACGACTGAACGGCTTTACTTTCACTTTTCACTTTCATGCACTAGAGAAGGAAATGGCAACCCACTCCAGTGTTCTTGCCTGGAGAATCCCAGGGATGGAGGGAGCCTGGTGCGCTGCCCTCTATGGTATCGCACAGAGTTAGACACAACTGAAGCGACTTAGCAGCAGCAGCAGCAGCAGCTCAAAGTTATTGATCACTCACCTGACCCCAGTGCAGGGACACAACTTCTGCAAATCAAGTGCAGCTGGGACCTTGTATGGCTCCTGCCTTGAGCATAGTTTCAAGTGAGCAGGTTTATAAAGCACTGATTCTGGCTCTCTCTGGAGGCTTACATTCAGTCCCTGTGGTATAGGTTCTCAGAGAAGCATCACACGTGCATGTGGCAGACAGAACTGTCCATTGCTAATTTTTGTGAATCTTTGCCAGCTCTCCAAAGGATGTATGGTATAAGATTAGAACACACAGCCAGCTCTGCTTCAGGCTTACTTTCTTAACTCCATACAGATGAAAGTCATTATACAGATCATAGCTTTCTGGCCCCAGAAATATCTGACATCATATTTAGATCCAGGTGGTACAAGTGGTAAAGATCCTACCTGCCAATACAGGAGATATAAACAATGTGGGTTTGATACCTAGGTCAGGAAGATCTCCTTAAGGAGGAGGGTATGGCAACCCACTCCATCCAGGATTCATGCCTGGAGAATCACATGGACAGAGGAGGCTGACAAGCTACAGTCTGGGCAAGAGTTGGATGCTACTGAAGCAACTTAGCATATACATTTTAGATCTGTAGTACATACAATCCTTTATATCCTCCAACCATCCTCCTCCAACTCCAGATAATATTTTCTTAAGTTATAAATATCCAGAAGGGTGAGAGTTGAATATCTAGAGCATTACTTCCTTAAGTGGTAATCTTAATAGATATCCTCCAAGATAAGTTCATTTAATACTGCTTGATCTTTGATACAATAATATACAGTTTACTTTTCCATTGAGAGTTCCCTATCCTCTTCCCTCCTTCCTAAAAGTGAGTCCTTTATTTTTCCCAAGAAATGATTATGATGGTGGAAGAGATTAAAAGGATTCACCAGGAGCATTTGAAATGGGGTCTGGGTTTTGTTTTAAAGGAGAGAGATATAAGATACAGATCCTGGTCACAGAATGTGTGGAGCTATATAGAAGTGGTTTGGTAAGTAATGTATAGACCAAATTGGACATGATATAGAGGGGCCATCTCAAGAGTCCCACACCCAGTCCCTAGTTCAGTGGTTCACTGAAAGCACTTGTTTAACTCACCATAAAGCTGGTCTTGTGGCTGAGATTTAATGTAGCAAGGGACACTCTGTAGGACGCCGGGAAAAAGATATACTTTGGTGAAGGCTAGAAAGGATCCATGCATGAGTACTCAGTTGCTTCAGCCCTGTCTGACTCTCTGCAACCCTATAGAGTGTAGCCTCCCAGGATCCCCTGCCCGTGGGATTCTCAGGCAAGAATACTGGAGTGGATTGCCATGCTCTCCTCCAGGGGATCTTCTTGACCCAGGGATTGAACTTGCATCTCTTATGTCTCCTGCATTGGCAGGTGGTTTCTTGATCACTACTACCACCAGGGAAGCCTAGAGAGGTCACATAAGAGTCTTCTCAGTGTTCCTGTTTTTTGAAGGATCAGTCTAGCAGCAAATCTCAGAGACATATGAGAAATGTCTCTATCTAGATAAGCCTGGAGTGAGAGATGTCTTAAAACTTTCTGGTTATATGACCCCACTAAGCAACAAGTGTACATAATAAATTCTATGTTTATCTTAAACATGCTGCCAATCTGGTGCATCCTGGGTTACTACTTTGGGCATAGATAATGATGTATTACTCAATAACCATATGAACATTTCAGAGGATTAGTTCTCAGAGTTTGGTCAAGGACTATGAATTAACATGACATCAATTCAAAGCTAGATGAATACTATTCAGTTCAGTTCAGTTCAGTCACTCAGTCGTGTCTGACTCTTTGCAACCGCATGAATCTCATCACACCAGACCTCCCTGTCCATCACCAACTCCTGGAGTTCACTCAGACTCATATCCATCAAGTCAGTGATGCCATCCATCCATCTCATCCTCGGTCATCCCCTTCTCCTCCTGCCCCCAATCCCTCCCAGCATCAGAGTCTTTTCCAACAAGTCAACTCTTCGCATGAGGTGGCCAAAATACTGGAGTTTCAGCTTTAGCATCATTCCTTCCAAAGAAATCCCAGGGCTGATCTCCTTCAGAATGGACTGGTTGGATCTCCTTGCAGTCCAAGGGACTCTCAAGAGTCTTCTCCAACACCACAGTTCAAAAACATCAATTCTTCGGCACTCAGCCTTCTTCACAGTCCAATTCTCACACCCATACATGACCACAGGAAAAACCATAGCCTTGACTAGACAGACCTTTGTTGGCAAAGTAATGTCTCTGCTTTTGAATGCTATCTATTGCTGCTGTTGCTGCTACTGCTAAGTTGCTTCAGTCGTGTCCAACTCTGTGCGACCCCATAGATGGCAGCCCACCAGGCTCCCTTGTGGACCCCTAAATAATAAGGAACATATTTAAAGAAGAGAGTATAGCAGGAACAATTATAGTACCTTGCTAGAGATCATGAGAAGGGTAAATAGGAAGGTTATTTATTTCATAACATAGAATATATAATCAGAAATGAACATTTTGAGCTAGAAAATTATCAATGAGTAATAGTGGTAGTTGTGAGCAAAGAGAAACCTGCAAGGGAAGAGGAATGATGGAATAGCTTAAATACATGTGCAGCATAATCATACTTAGATTTTTCAGTTCTGTTTGGAGTGGTTTGAGTATGCAGACAAGGAAACCAACCAGTGGAATGGTTCAATATCTAAATTGAGGCAACTGTTCCCTATCAAAATTGAGGCATGAGCAATGGAAATGTAGAAGTGAAGATTTATGGAAAAATATTAAGAAAGTAAATCTAAAATATTAGTAAGTGATTGGAAATTATGGGAAAATGAGGATCATCTAGGGCCAATAGTTCATATAGTTTGACTGGAGTGAAGAAGAGAACAGACATGCCATTCACCTAAATGGAGGACTCTAAAGTTGGAGCAAGAGGAAGTAGCAGTTGAGGATGGAGCAGCAGAGAATAAATTTTATCTTGGGCTTGTGGAATTTAAGATTTCTGTATAGCAGACACATATAATTATACCAAAGTCAGGTGTCAATTTGTGTGTAGCTTAGTAGAAAGAGGTGCTTGGAATTGAAAAAGGCAACATTTGTATTTGGAGACTGACCAGAAAATGCAATGAGTAGATTTATCCAGAGAAACCAGAGAATAACCAGCATAGAGAGGTGTTGGAGTTGCTGAGAAAGCACAGATATCTAAGAACAAGTCAACAGTCAATCTTGTCAAATATTGACCAGTGAATATCTTATTTTCAGGGCAGTGATTATTTGTGAAGGTTCAGTAGGTGTCTGTCTTCTTTGTGTTGTTGTTGTTGTTGTTCAGTTGCTAAGTCACGTCTGACACTTTATGACCCTGTGGACTGCAGCACACCAGGCTTCTTTGTCCTTCACTATCTCCCAGAGTTGCTCAAACTCCTGTCCTTGAGTCGGTGATGCCATCCAAACATCTCATTCTCTGTTGCCCCCTTCTCCTCCTGCCCTCAATATTTTTCAGCCTCAAGGTCTTTTTCAATGAGTCGGCTCTTTGTACCAGGTGGCTAAAGTATTGGAGCCTCAACTTTAGCATCAGTCCTTCCAATGAATATTCATGGCTGATTTCCTTAGGATTGATTGGTTTGATCTCCTTGCAGTCCAAGGGACTTTCAAGAATTTTCTCCAGCACCACAGTTCAAAAGTATCAATTCGTTGGTGCTCAGCTTCTTTATAGTCCTCTCACATTTGTACATGACTACTGGAAAAACCATAGCTTTGACTATATGCACCTTTGTCTGTGAAGTGATGTCTCTGCTTTTTAATATGCTGTCTAGGTTTGTCATAGCTTTTCTTCCACAAAGCAAGTGTTTTTGTTTTTTTTTTTTAATTTAATTTAATTTTTTTAATTTTTTTTTTATTTTTTCTAATTTTATTTTATTTTTAAACTTTACATAATTGTATTAGTTTTGCCAAATATCAAAATGAATCCATCACAGGTATACATGTGTTCCCCATCCTGAACCCTCCTCCCTCCTCCCTCCCCATACCATCCCTCTGGATCGTCCCCGTGCACTAGCCCCAAGCATCCAGTATTGTGCATCGAACCTGGACTGGCCTCTCATTTCATACATGATGTTTTACATGTTTCAATGCCATTCTCCCAAATCTTCCCACCCTCTCCCTCTCCCACAGAGTCCATAAGACTGTTCCATACATCAGTGTCTCTTTTGCTGTCTCGTACACCGGATTATTGTTATCATCTTTCTAAATTCCATATATATGCATTAGTATACTGTATTGGTGTTTTTCCTTCTGGCTTACTTCACTCTGTATAATAGGCTCCAGTTTCATCCACCTCATTAGAACTGATTCAAATGAATTCTTTTTAATGGCTGAGTAATACTCCATTGTGTATATGTACCACTGCTTTCTTATCCATTCATCTGCTGATGGACATCTAGGTTGCTTCCATGTCCTGGCTATTAGAAACAGTGCTGCGATGAACATTGGGGTACACGAGTCTTTTTCCCTTCTGGTTTCCTCAGTGTGTATGCCCAGCAGTGGGATTGCTGGATCATAAGGCAGTTCTATTTCCAGTTTTTTAAGGAATCTCCACACTGTTCTCCATAGTGGCTGTACTAGTTTGCATTCCCACCAACAGTGTAAGAGGGTTCCCTTTTCTCCACACCCTCTCCAACATTTATTATTTGTAGACTTTTTTTTTTTTTTAATTTCATGGCTCTACTCACTGTTTGCAGTGATTTTGGAGCCCAAGAAAGTAAAATCTATCACTGTTTCCACTTTTTCCCCATCTGTTTGCCATGACGTGAAGGGACCAGATGCCCTGACCTCTGTTTAAGTTTTGAACAAGCTTTTTCACTCTCCTCCTTCACTCTCATCAAGAGGCTCTTTAGTTCCTCTTCACTTTCTGCCATTAAAGTGGTCTCATCTGCCTGTCTGATTTATTGATGTCTTTGGCAGCAATCTTGATTCTTGCTTGTGCTTCATCCAGCCTAGCATTTCATGTGATGTACTCTGCATAGAAATTAAATAATCAGGGTGACAATGTATAGCTTTGATGTACTCCTTTTCCAATTTGGAACCAGTCTGTTGTTCCATGTCCAGTTCTTTTTATTTTTTTTATAATTTTATTTTATTTTTAAACTTTACAATATTGTATTGGTTTTGCCAAATATAGAAATGAATCCTCCACAGGTATACATGTGTTCCCCATCCTGAACCCTCCTCCCTCCTCCCTCCCCATACCATCTCTCTGGGTCCAGTTCTAACTGTTGTTTCTTATCCTGTATATAGGTTTCTCAGGGTACAGGTAAGGTAGTCTGGAGTTCCCACCTCTTGAAGAATTTTCCAGTTTGTTGTGATCTCACATGCAGTAAAGTAATGCTTAAAATTCTCCAACCAGGCTGCAGCAAAAAGTGAACCATGAACTTTCAGATGTTCAAGCTGATTTTAGAGAAAGCAGAGGAACAAGAGATCAAATTGCCAACATCCACTGGATCTTTGAAAAAGCAAGAGAGTTTCAGAAGAACATCTATTTCTGCTTTATTGACTATGCCAAAGCCTTTGTATGGATCACAATAAACTGTGGAAAATTCTTAAAGAGATGGGAATACCAGACCACCTGACCTGCCTCTTGAGAAACCTATATGCAGGTTAGGAAGCAACAGTTAGAACTGGACATGGAACAACAGACTGATTCCAAATAGGAAAAGGAATACGTCAAAGCTGTATATTGTCACCCTGCTTATTTAACTTATGTGCAGAGTACATCATGAGAAATGCTGGGCTGGAAGAAGCACAAGCTGGAATCAAGATTGCTGGGAGAAATATCAATAACCTCAGACATGCAGACGACACCACCCTTATGGCAGAAAGTGAAGAGGAACTAAAAAGCCTCTTGATGAAAGTGAAAGAGGAGAGTGAAAAAGTTGACTTAAAGCTCAACATTCAGAAAACGAAGATCATGGCATCTGGTCCCATCACTTCATGGCGAATAGATGGGGAAATAGTGGAAACCAGTGTCAGACTTTATTTTTGGGGGCTCCAAATCACTGCAGATGGTGACTGCAGCCATGGAATTAAAAGACGCTTACTCCTTGGAAGGAAACTTATGACCAACCTAGATAGCATATTAAAAAGCAGAGACAGCCACTATGGAGAACACTCTGGAGATTCCTTAAAAAACTGGAAATAGAACTGCCTTATGATCCAGCAATCCCACTGCTGGGCATATACACTGAGGAAACCAGAATTGAAAGAGACACGTGTACCCTAATGTTCATCGCAGCACTGTTTATAATAGCCAGGACATGGAAGCAACCTAGATGTCCATCAGCAGATGAATGGATAAGAAAGCTGTGGTACATATACACAATGGAGTATTACTGAGCCATTAAAAAGAATACATTTGAATCAGTTATAATGAGGTGGATGAAACTGGAGCCTATTATACAGAGTGAAGTAAGCCAGAAGGAAAAACACCAATACAGTATACTAACGCATATATATGGAATTTTGAAAGATGGTAACAATAACCCTGTATACGAGACAGCAAAAGAGACACTGATGTATAGAACAGTCTTTTGGACTCTGTGGGAGAGGGAGAGGGTGGGATGACTTGGGAGAATGGCATTGAAACATGTATAATATCATATATGAAATGAGTCGCCAGTCCAGGTTCGATGCATGATACTGGATGCTTGGGGCTAGTGCACTGGGACGACCCAGAGGGATGGTATGGGGAGGGAGGAGGGAGGAGGGTTCAGGATGGGGAACACAGGTATACCTGTGGCTGATTCATTTCAATATATGGCAAAACCAATACAATATTGTAAAGTTAAAAAATAAAAAAAATTAAAAAGCAGAGACATTACTTTGTCAACAAAGGTCTGTCTAGTCAAAGGTATGGTTTTTCCAGTGGTCACATATGGATGTGAGAGTTGGACTATAAAAAAAGCTGAGTGCCTAAGAATGGATGCTTTTGAACTGTGGTGTTGGAGAAGACTCTTGAGAGTCCCTTGGACTGCAAGGAGATCCAACCAGTCCATCCTAAAGGAGATCAGTCCTGGACGTTCATTGGTAGGACTGATGTTGAAGCTGAAACTCCAGTACTTTGGCCACCTAATGCGAAGAGCTGACTCACAGGAAAAGACCCTGATGCTGGGAAAGATTGATGGTGGGAGGAGAAGGGGGTGACAGAAGATGAGATGGTTGGATGGCATCACCGACTCAATGGACATGGGTTTGGGTGAACTCCGGGAGTTGGTGATGGACAGGGAGGCCTGGCATGCTGCGATTCATGGGGTTGCAAAGAGCTGGACACGACTGAGCGACTGAACTGAACTGAACACTGTCAAGACTTTTGCGTAGCCAATGAAACAATAATAGATTTTTTTTTTTCTGTAATTCCTTTTTTTTTCCCCCTATGATCCAACAGATGTTAGCAATTTGATCTCTAGTTCCTCTGCCTTTTATAAATCCAGCTTCTATATCTGGAAGTTCTCGGTTCATGTCTTGTTGAAGCCTAGCTTTAGAATTTCGAAAATGACCTTGCTAGCACAAGAAATGAGTTTGAAAATTCTTTGACATTGCCTTTCTTTAGAATTGGAATGAAAACTGACCTTTTCCAGTCCTGTACCCACTGCTGAGTTTTCCAAATCTGCTAAGATATAGAGTATAGCACTTTAACAACATCATCTTTTAGAATTTGAAATAGCTCAGCTGGAATTCCATCACCTCCATTAGCTTCTTCTTTTTTATTTACTATGATATAAGATTGAGGGCAGAAGGAGAAGGGGGCGACAGAGGATGAGATGGTTGGATGGCATTACCGACTCATTGGACATGAGTTTGGGTGGATTCCGGGAGTTGTTGATGGACAGGGAGGCCTGGAGTGCTGTGATTCATGGGGTCACAAAAAGTCGGACATGGCTGAACGACTGAACTGAACTGAACTGAACTGGAAATATTGGTAATGAAATCACCCCCTTGCTAAAATATCATGTTTGAAATGATTCTCATTTAATCAGATATGAAAGAAGCTTTTAAGAAACCAAGGATAACATTAGGTAGCCAATGCTTGCTAAGGTATCTTAAATTAGTTGGCAGGTGTCTCAACATACAGTTTCTAGCCTAACCTGTGAGTTAAGGAATTTTACTGTCTCTCAAACATTGAAATCTTAGGGTATTTGGGGGATTGCAAGAAAAGAGTAATTTTCCCAATTTTACTTATATTGTAGGTAGAACCTGATGACAAATTCTTATCTTGGTTTCCTAGCATCAGTATAGCCTATAAAGAGGATTTCAAAAGTCCAAACTAAAATTACTTCTGATAACTTCCATTAAAGCAGTTTTAAAAGATACATACAATAAATTAATACTCGATGCAACTATGGAAATAATCAGGCCACATCTAATGTGACAAATCTTACTGTACAATCAAGAATATTTTTTTTTGTTTTTGATCAAAAAGAAAGAGACTACAATTTTTGTGTAATTGACTTTATTATCATTTTGAAACAATTTTCTGTTATTTGAGTTATTGTGTTAATTTTACCTTGCCATTTTGTCCCCACCAGAGTTAACATCCCAATTTCACTTCATATAACTACACTACATCCTAAGCTTCTACTTACCTGATCTAATCAATCAGTGTCACTTTATGAAATGTCTCAAACTTAATTATCATGAATAGTGAAAATTCAAGAAAGAGAGAATTTTACATGTGTAGAAAATCTGAAGTACTGAAGTATTTAATGGAACTGTTATTATATTATAATGATAAAGAAGCATGGGACAAGGGATAATGGAAAAAAAATGTGTCTTTTATAGAACTGAAGAAAAACACACAAAAAAACTGTAAACAACTGCCAATATTTGAAGTGAAAGTAATCATCAATTCATACAGTAATTGGGCACAGAAAATTATCATGATAAATTAAACCGAAGGCTGGTGCTGAAAGGGAGAATCATGGCCAGTGTAGGTTGTGAAAATAAAACACATTCAGGCCTTTTACTTGCCTTCTTATGTATATAGCAATGAAGAAAAGTCACTTCAGCTGGAAGAGTTGGGATAATGATTATTTACTCATATATCTTTTCCAAAATTCATGTTATAAATTTTGCTCAGGATTCTTCAGGTCTTTTTTTGATGAGGAGTTTTAATATTTTATCTTGGATCTGCTTGATTTTCACCTAATTAATTGGTTCATCAAAGGAGGAATAAGAAAATACATGTTTGCCATGAGTTACAAAGATGTTTGAGGTTCATCACAGGAGGAATGAGAAAATGCATGTTGGCCATGAGTACAAAGATGTTTGAGAAAGTCTTGGGCCAAATTGGTAAAGCATAGACAAGCAGATCACAGTGTGAAGAAGAGGGCTACAGCAGAGAGGTGGGAAATACAGGTGTTGAGAGTTTTGAGGTAGCAATCATGGGATAAAATACTCAGGGTGGTTTTCAGAATCAACAGGTAAGAAAGGAGAAAATCAATGCCCATGTTGGAAAGCACCATAAAGAGTCCAACAACGCTATTGATCCTAGTGCTGGAGCAAGAAAGCTTTAGGATATCAGAATACAGGCAGTAGGAATGAGAAAGTACATTAAAATGACAGAAGTACAGCCTCCTCAAGAGGATAGGAAGGGGCACTTGGGCATCATGGCTCGCCCTACAATGGCCAAACCCATCCTGGCAATTACAGTCCTGGTGAGAATGGAAGAATAGTGCAATGGATGAGAAATGGCCACATAGTGGTCAAAGGCCATTGCCAGTATGATAACTGACTCAAAATCCTGCATAGTGTGAATAAAAAACATTTGGGTGAAGCAAGCAGATAAGGTGAGTTCTCTAGCATCCAGCCAGAAGATCCTCAGCATTGTGGGGAAGGTGAAGAGGGACAGACCTAGATCGGAGGCAGCTAGCATGACTAGGAAGCGGTACAAAGGCACTTGGAGGGCATGTTCCTTCCAGATAATTGTCATGATGGTCACATTGCCCACCAGGATTACCAAGAACACGGCACAGAAAGGTATGGAGATCCAGATGTGAACAGCTTCCAGCCCAGGTATGCCTGTCACCAGGAAGGTGGAGAATGTGGAGCTGGTGCGGTTGATGCCAGAACTGCATGTCTTTCCTAAAATGAAATGCATTGCCTCCACAGAT